>NW_020955615.1:609804-612614 GCF_003031625.1 Empidonax traillii | reverse complement strand
TCTTGGCTAGCTTATTGAGTACAAAAGTCACAAAAATAATGATCAAATCAAAGATACTGTGTATTTTTTCTGGATTTTTAAACATCTATCCTTACTCCAAATTAGCAACACCAAGTACAGTAAATTAGTCCTAGAATTTTAGGTAGGTACTATGTTATATTTGTAAACCACATGGGGTTTGTTGTTTGGTTTTTTTTTTTAAATAACATAATTTTGTAAACTAGGACAGGAGTCTGCAATTGTCAGTAATATCATAGAATCACAGAATGGTTTGGGTTGGAAGGAACCTTAAAGATCATCCAGTTCCAACCTCCCTACCATGCGCAGGGACACCTTCCACTATCCCAGGTTGCTCAGAACCCCATCCAATGAGTCCTTGAACACTTCCAGGGGTGGGGCATGCACATCTCTGGGCAACCTGTACCAGGGCCTCACCACTCTAACAGTAGATCTTCTGTAGATCTAACCTACATTTTCCCTCTTTCAGTTTGAACCTATCACTCCTTGTCCTATAACTTTATGCTCTTGTAAACAGCCTTTTTTCATCAGTAATATATGGCCCTCGAACTCAATGAGTGTTTCTCTAATCAAGGCAATTAACCCCCTTCTCTTACAGACTTGATCCTGAGAGGAAGAGTTTCCAACATGTTGGTGCTGTGCTGTATAAAATTTCAATTTCTAAGAAAGAAGAGGATCTTAAAATTTTATGCAGAAAGCCGCTCAGTTTTCTGAGTGGATGAGTCAGTTGGTGATGGTTTTTCCTGCCAAATCAGTCAGTGGCTGAGGCCCCTCTTGCTGTGCAGAACCATTGGAATGGATGAGCAGTATCTGATGGGCTAGAGAAGAGGTCTTTGTCAGCACTGGGTGTGTTCTGAGGCAGGAACAGCTTTGGACTGGATTTGGTCTGGTCCCCTCTCATGGAAATGCCCGGGATCCATGTCATTTGAAGCTGTCCACAGGGCTGATCTCCTCCAGGCCCTGTGTCCCTGGTGGAAGCTGGGGTACATTTGGTGCACATCTGGAACAATGTTCAGTTTCCTCTCAAGGAATTTAGTCCATGTGTAGTGAAACAACTCTGAGAATCAAACTAATAGGCAGACATGACTGGGGAATTTAACTCAAAACTGCTCTGAACCGAAACAAATGTAGGTGTCATATCATCTCTCCGTTGTTGAACTTTGTGTTGGTGGCCTGGTAAAGGTAAAGATGATCTGTCTTCAGGAAGAAAAAAAAAAAACACAAGGTTGTCCTTTTTTTTTACAAATAACCTCAAATGTTTTTATAAAATATTTTAGTCTTGGAGAGGAAGAAAAATCTTTAGAGACTCACAGCCTGATTCTCACACACTTTTGCACATAAAAGTGGAATTACATGTATCATTATTGAGTCCTAACCCCCCCCAAAATGCCCAAACAGATGTATCTTATTAATGTATTAGTTTTTTAAAGTAATTTTCCCAAACCTCTGCTACACTTTTAACACCATCCCTTTCCCCACAGTATCTGCTTAAAATAGATCAAAAGATTTTTTACAAGTTCATATTGATTATGGTGGACTGGTTTACTCAGAAAAATATTCTGAATTGTTTCAGGTTTAAATTAAAAAAAAAACCTGTACCTTTTTAGCGCTCAAATGGTTTGAACACAGTTCCAAATACTGAATGCACTCCTAAGCACTGCAATGCCATGGGAAGTTCAACTCACACAGTAGGTTAGTTTATACCCTCTTTCAAATGTCAAGCAAAGTAAAACATGCTGTCTGTGTAACTCTTAGTGGCAGCTCTCCTGCGTGCTGCCAAAAGGCAATTTTTAACAAGTTCTTATATTCTGGAGATAAAGTAGGTAGACAGTATGTGTATAGTATGAAGATGACCAAGCAGAGCTTGCTATGCAGTTCTTAGAAGAGCATGGAAAGGAAATGAGAGAAAAGTGGGAAGGGCAAGGTTTATGAAGAACCAAATGGGGAAAGTGCAGTGGGAAGAGGGATGAAAAAATATGTAAGCTCCTATCTGCCCCAAGGAGTCCAACAGTGGGGGACCAAATGCTCTGCAGCAAATGTTTAGGTTTAGAAAGGGGGGTGGCAGGGAGTTCTGACTTGCTCAGTGGAAATCTTGACAAAATGTCTGGTGGACTCATTTCTCTGATAGTCATGCAGATTGCTCCTGTCTAGTTCTCCCTATGCATTCTTTCCCCTGCTTTACTAGGTCCTTGAGGAATAGAAAAGATGTCATCTCAAGCTAATTCTATAAACACTGCTATCAGAAAAGACATTTTAAACTATCATAAAAAGACTCATTGTGCAACTGAAGTCTTGGAACAAGAGTGGGTTATAGCTCAACCATTGTTAAAGGTTAATGTTCCTATCATTGCATTCCTTTTCTAGTTCCCATAACCAGGCTGTAATGATAGATAAATATATGAGCTATTTCTTTGTGTTGGCAAAATCACAATTCAGAAAGACATAGTTTCCTAAGTTATTTTTAAACTAATATGCTGGTTTATAGCTAGATGAACCAACCCATCTTTTTTAAGAGAAAGGAGAAAGACTTTTTATGATATGTTGCTTTTGCAGAAAGTGAACGTTTTTGTCTATCAGCACAGAGTAACAGCTTTACGAAGTCAACTCGTGAACAGAAAAGGAAACTAATTAAAACAATAACATTAATTTACTGTTGCCAATTGTTAACCAATCTGGTACTTTCCACAATTATTTTTTACTGTTGTAAAATAATTTTAATGTCTCTGTCATTGTTTTGTATTGTTATGTTCCTGTAAGTGCTGAATGCTGATTCCAGGGCAGAAATTTTATTT
>NW_020955615.1:574967-609783 GCF_003031625.1 Empidonax traillii | reverse complement strand
AGAAAAGGAAACTAATTAAAACAATAACATTAATTTACTGTTGCCAATTGTTAACCAATCTGGTACTTTCCACAATTATTTTTTACTGTTGTAAAATAATTTTAATGTCTCTGTCATTGTTTTGTATTGTTATGTTCCTGTAAGTGCTGAATGCTGATTCCAGGGCAGAAATTTTATTTACTGTTAGCTGACTGAGCAACAAAGTCTGCACATCTCTCTTCCCAGCTCTTTCAATTTTCCTGCAAGGAGCAAAGTAATGTCTTCTCCATTTTGGTTGGTTGCTGTGCTTCTTGATTAGTGCACGAAGAGTGCTTTTTATCAGTGAGGTATTCTGATAAAATATTATAACTTCTAGGCAAATCTGCAGTTTGAGGCCTTAAAGTTTTCTTTTGACAGAGGAGGGGTAGAGCACCTTAGCCTAGGCTTTCTTTACAAATCAGGAGCAAGAGTATTAGCATTCACAGTTTAATCAGATTCGGAGAAGCTTCTGAGTTTCCATAAAATTCCTCTTGCCCAGCTCTACCAGTCTGCTCAACCACCTGCAGAGCCTCATGTGCTTCTGAGCTGGTAGGTCTGAGTGATGGATCTTGTGCATTGTTCCCTCTGTGTTTTACAGGCAATTTTCTGGTGAGACTTTAGCACAGCTTGACTGTGCTGTGCTCAGCACCCGTTCAAAAAGCTTGAATACCATTCTACTGCTACTGCTTACAGGTTTTCTGGTTCAGGGACAAACTGAGAAGAAGAAGCAGGCCAGCTGCAACTACCTCCTCTTTTTGAAGTCCTGTCTACTGGAAATATTTCTGAACTGAAAGTAATCCCAATTAATTTTTTTTTTTTTTTTCCCCCAGGAGAAGAAAACATTCTCTTAACTCTTTCCTGGCTTGTGGTGGTTTTGAAGGAAAGTGAATAATTCCCTCTTTAACAATCTCAAGGAAATACCTGTGAAAGGTAAGTCAGATGAGACGTTTTAGTTGCATGTCCCAGTGAACATAGCCACTCAAACTGGGGCTCCAGATGGTGTCTGAGTAGATGGCCCTGATTCCCTGCAGAGGTTCGATAATCAGATTGTTCTTTAGAGTGTGTGTTAAATGTCCTTAAGCAAGAGATAGATGGGGAGCCCTCCTAAGGAAATTCTTATTGAAATAGTCTTGGTTTTTTAACACAATAAGAAATAATTAAAGCCCTTCTGTAATTGCTTTCTGTATATTAGTGGTACATCTGCTAATACTGTTTAGTTAACTTGTTAGGTAATCTTTTTATGAAAAATTTAGACTTTAAAAAAAAAAACAACAAACAACAAAACAACAAAAAACCAAAAAACCAAAACCCCTCCAAAACCCCATAAAACAACCAAAGGGAAAGGAAAATATGTATTAACCTTTCAGCAAAGAACAAATACTGCCAATGCATCTTTGAATGGTGAACCCTTTATTCACCTCCTGAAATTGTTAACTCTGAAGTCTAACAAGCACTCAAAAAATTTTAAGCTTTAGCTCTTTGATTCCTGCTATATTGACCTTGAATGCAAAGAACCACTAATAAACAATTTTAAACTCTGTTATCATTAAAGAAACCTCCTGCATTTCTCCTTTTGTGCAGATCTGCTGTTCATGGTGCTGCGTCTTGGTCGTTTACACAGAGGAGCACTTAGTACTGTTCATAAGCCTCATGTGAATACAACTTAAATTTGCCCCTTGTTAGCACTGAAGCAGCAACTCTAATATGTTTTTCAAGTTCTACTTTTTCTCTATAGGCTGCTTTTAGTCTTCTGTGCAACCCTTCAGTTGTGTCTGACAGAAACATCAGAGAAAAGAATCTATGGCATTTGAGGAGGAGTTATTAGAGAGAGTGTGGTGGCATAGTTGGGACTAAATATGTTTTGATAGATATAGGAGTACACAACTGTTGTTTCCATAGCTTTTGCCTCTCTTCCAATGATTTGGTAAAGGTTTGAATTTCCTATTTTATTCCCAGCTGTGAGGTTTGCTATATTAAAATAAAACAAACATTATCTGGTAGTATTATTTTCTGTGCTGATGAGACAGATATCACTAAAGGCTGAGACAAATGCGTTGTATCTGTACAGCAGGAGAAACATAGGGCAGGGATAGCTGCCCTTTGAAAGGGTTTCAGTGACTAGTGCTTATATGGAAAAATTATGTTAGTTCTGCTTTTCTTGACAGACACCATGTACTCAGCTCTTTGCAAAACCTAGAAACTCAGCATCACACATTATGTCTGGTTTGCCTTCACTGTGATTATAAAATTAATATGGTTTCAGGTACTAGTTTGGGTGCAATCTCTTCAAAATCTATGTAAATTTTAAGCAATGAAGTAGGCCTCCGGTAAAAGACTATAAAAACACAGCTAATTATATGCAGGTTTGCCCAGAATATACAAGTATTTGTAAGAAACAAACAAACAAAAAACCAAAAAAATCAGTGAAATTGAAAGAGGTCTAAGAGCAGTTTTATTCAAGAGATTTCTTCAGAGTAAAGTAGTATGCTTTTTCTTGACACAAAAAAGCTCTGTTTATTTTAATAGGGTGATATATAGTATACACACTTTGGTTGATGACACATAACATGAAGAATTGGGAGGTTATGTTATATATAACAACCCAGTTCGCTCAAGGCTGTCTCCTGAAGTTTTACTAAAGGTAAAGGTTTTCAAAGCCTGCACAACTACCAGATTTCATGAAACTTCCTGTAAAATATCGCCCATGCTGATGCAATAGTTTATTCCTCCAATTTTTGTGGAGTATATTCCTAAATACTGAGGTTCTGCAAAAATCAGCATGATTTTACTTTTTGCACATTTTTTATTCAGCATAAAAATTAACCTAACTCTGAAGCACTCTTTTTACTAGGAGAAGCAAAATTATAAAGCAATTTTTGTTAAATTGAAAGTTATCGTGTGATTTCCTGGTTTCAGAGTTAGAGATATTATTTTGTTAAATCCAATTTTTCTTTAGTATTACTTTAGGTTTTTAAGCTTAGTTGTGACACTTCCATACAGCAAGTTAAATATTTTTCAAAGTTATAGATTTTTAATTTGGACTGGTGTTGAAATTTAAAACTTCATCATGTTTTTAACTTTTTTTAAAAAATTTTTAATTTTAACTTTTAAATCTTTCCCAAAAAAATTAATAACAGCATAATGAATTGTAAGAAAGGAATGCATTTTTTTCACTGTAGGTATTCTAATTAGATTTTTGCAAACCCCAAAACTGTTTCTGAAAACATGTTTTGCAACCCATTCCACTCCCTCTGAAAGTACAGTGCTTTAAATCAAAACAGTTCAATTTATCTCAAAGAAGTAAACACTCCAAATCTTGCAACAAAGGAAATTTTGACAGACATTTTTAAACTACTGCATCTGATCAGACTATTGTATTAAAAATATAAAACATGAATTGTAAGAGGATATGAACAACTTTGGCTGGATTTTTTTAATACACCTGTCCTATTTCCATATGAGAAGGAAAATGTATTTTAGAGAAAGTAATTTTTATTTCATAACATTAAAAAAATAAACCCTCATCTCCTTTTATACTTAGGTATTGCTAAGTAATAAATTTTTGAAATATACATATATAGTAGACCTTCAAGTTCAAGGGAACCACCTCTGCCTTGGAATCAGTAGGAATTTTCATTTTGATTTATCTGAATTATCTTCAGTGATTGAGGATTTAGGTTTAAAAAAAAAAAGTCTATTATTTCAAGAAGAGGGACAGTGTTTGTTGTGATATTTTTTGATAGGAGAAATGATCTTTTATTAAATATGACATAATATGTTTACCTGTAAAGATTTAGTTCAGAGGCAAGAAAAAATTAGAGAGAGAAACTGATAACTCAGAGTCTCCATGCATCTTAATTTTTTTGGCAAGGCTTTAGGGTAGCTGCTAAAATTTTTCCACTTTCTCCTTTTTTTAAAAACAGACTTTGTAGAGATCCAACCCCAGAATTGTCATTGTGAGAAACTGCAGCATTTCAAATCAGATTTTTGTTGGGCACAGATAGTCTAGATGTCTTTTACATAGAAATTTAAGTCCAGAGGCACTGGATAATTCCAGGTAAGCATCCAGGGTGGCCACCATGCTCTTGCTGAAGTGGTTTTGCTGGTCCCTGTGCACCACTGAAGCAAATGCCCCTCGGCACCCATCCACTGAGTGCTGAATCCTCTCTGCCTTCTGTGCATTAGAAAACATTGAAAGTTCAATCATATTTGGGTCATTTTGACATTGGATTATCGTCTATGGCTAGTGTGGAAAAAAACATCTTGCTGTGCTCATGCAGCTCTTATGGTGGAGCTTTGCTGATCTGCAAACTGATCTGTATGTGCCTTCAGACTCTGTACACTTAGAAGGCTCTCAAAGATTTAATTGCCTTGCCAACAACTTTTCTTCAGTAAATTGGCTGGCTCTTCCAAACCTAGGAAGAGAAGGCAAGGCCAGAGTTGGTCCTTACTGGAAAGGGAGGGTGCAGCCTTGCTAAATTGGTGAAGACTTTTCCCTAGCTCTTAACTGGGACTTGAGCTGGATGCTGCAGTTCCACTGTAAGCAATGTTGTTTTGCAACCTGAAAGACTGATTAGGCAACTTACACAAAAACAAAACCATCCTTCCCTTTCTCCCTCCTCTCTCTTATTCCAGCCCTTCACTTGAACAACCTCCTGTGACAAAAAAAATATTACTTAAAATGTATGACATGTTCTGAAGAAGATTGCTGGACTTAATTTCCTTTCTGTTTTTCCTTGCCTCCCTATATAACCTTCCATGTCATAACTCAGAAGCTTTCTTTGGCAAGAGAAGAGGGTTGTGTCAAGAACAGAGACAGCTAGTGATGTGTTTTACATGTGCAAACACATACCTAGGGTAGCAGGCGAGGAACATCGAGGAACTGTTGTGGGGAGAGAACAGGATAAACATGGCCCATGAGAGATGCCACTGTAGGATATAGTCATGCTCTTCATGGTCCATGTATTGGTCACATCATGAATATTTTTTCTTACAAGTGATTTTGTTGCACATATAAAGTTATTTTTGTGATAATAGACCAGGCAAAGATGGCTGGTGATGAACGTGTCTGTCTCTTACCTGTAAAGCTGACTCAAGTAACAAGAGGGGATTGTGCTGTTCTGCTCTGCGCTGGTGTGGCCTCACCTTGAATATTGTGGCAGTTTTGGGCACCACAATGTAAGAAAGACATTAAACCATTAGGTTATAACCAAAGGAGGGCAGTGAAGATGGTGAAGGGCCTTGAGGGGAAGCCAAATGAGAAGTGGCTGAGGGCACTTGGTCTGTTTAGCCTGGAGAAGAGGAGACTGAGGGGACACCTCTTTGCAGTTACAACTTCCTCAGGAGAGGAGGGGCAGACACTGAATCTCTTCTCTGTGGTGACCAGTGACAGGACCCAAGGGAATGGCCTGAGGTTGTGTCACAGAGGTTCAGCTTATATATTAGAAAAATATTCTTCACCCAGAGAGTGATTGGGCACTGGGACAGGCTCCCCAGGGCAGTGGTCAAAGCACCAAGCCTGACAGAGTTCAAGCAGGGTTTGGACAACGCTCTCAGGCACATGGTGTGACTCTTGGGGATGGTCCTATGCAAGGCTAAGAGTTGGACTCGATGATCCCTGTGGGCCCCTTCCAACTCAGCATATTCTGTGATTCTATGAAATGGCTGCCTTGAAAGTGTAGTCAGTGTTCCATTATCAGTCTTTGGGTGTTCCCATTTACAGTGCAATCCTCTCAGCATCATCTTCATCCCCATATGATGTCAATAGATGTTAGATCCCATCAAACATCGCAAACGGCAATGACTCATTGCAGAGGCAGATGTAATTAATTACGGTTGCATTTTTTATGCTAATATTGATGGTTTTTGCTCCTTACATAAAAGAAATAGGGAAGAAGGGAAAGGGACAGCATTCTCCTTTCTGGTAGCAACGTTATGAAGTGTTTGTAGCTTTCAAAATAAATGACTGTTCTTTTCCAATTTTTTTTGAAAATCCTGCTGAGATGCAATCTTAAGCAAAGTACAAGAAGTTCCCAAAGGATGCTGAACATGAACAAAAACATTTCCAGCATTCTTATAATAATACTGTGTTTACTTTGTCAATTAATGATTCATTACCCAAAACAGCTTGTGCGTTACAAATGGCTCTGCACTGTATTTGTGGAGCTGCAAACTGTAAAAGGCAAAGATGGCTTCACTTTTCTTGCAGCCGTTTGTTTATGTGAATACCAGAAAACAGACTTTTAGAGAGAGTTAGTATATTATATGTTTGTTTACTTAGTCTTTCTTCTAGTGCCTTTGCTCTTTGATGAGGAGATCATATCCTATCAGGTTTACCACACTAAAAACGAACAGGTCTGGGTTGTCTTTATTTTCCTTTACTGAGTGACAGTAGGAATGTAGGCAGAACTTGCAGACTGGATGTACAGCCTGCAGTTAGTCCCTTAAGTCTGAGAGTATCTGGTAGAGGGTATTTAGTCCTATTTATCTCTTCAAATTTAGAAAGCCGTAGCACGGCCTCTACCACTGCCACTGCTCTTGGGTCTGAGAGAGACCTGGGCCAAAAATTACCTTCATTTCTCTTTCAAGAAGATGTGTTGCCCCATTTCCTCCATGGGCAGAGGAACAACGTGAGCCCATGACTACAGCGCGCCCAGAAGCTGAAGGCACAAAGACAGTGGGTTTCCAGGAGCCATCACAAGTTGGTCATGCAATTTCTGCAGGACAGCAAAGAGGTCAGACCAAGCATTCAGCTGGCGTAAATCAGTCCAGCTTGTCACTGGCTTTAGTGGAATTGGTTGATTTATATCAGTCGAGAGTCTGACCTATCACGGACGGAGATGGAAAATGTAGCGCAGTTGGATTCAGTGGGAGTTGTGCTCCCCTGTCACATCTATAATATAACTGAGTTCCTGCAGCTGTGGGAGCTGCATCTCGGATTTCCCCACTCTGGTGGTGTTCTTAAAATTATGGCAGAGCTTTTCAGTCACAGAACATTTTTATTTTATGTTATTGCCATTAGGCCATTTGAGCTTGGCTAAACACGTGGTTGTAACTTTATTAGACTTTTTCTAAAATTAATTTCACCCTTGATGGCTTTCACCTTGACAAATTGCATCATAAATGGACGTAGGTGAAAGCTGGAATCTTCTAAGATTAGTCTAAAATAACAGATGTAATGGTTTTATTTTACATATCATAGTTACAGAATTTGATCCAAAGCCCAACATGGAGAAACTCTTGTCTTCAAAACATGAAGATGTCTATTAAACAGACATTGCCATTGCTGATGCCAAAAGATTCAAGTTGTTTATTTGCAGTCTTATCTTCAGAACAGTTTGTTAGACACTCAAACACAAATCCACAGAAGGATTTACTCAAAAAGCCTCCGATATCAAACTCTTCCAAGGGAGTCCAAGGTGCACAGACTCCATGTCTAGCATTCAAAGGAAGAGTCAGTACTTCATGAATTCAAAAATAACCAGGGCTTTTCATATCAGCAGGTAGAGAGGATAAAGGGCAGCAAATATCTTGTGCCTGAAAAGGAGAGGAAGTCCACTGTGCTCAGCATCACTAGACTATACTGCTCTCAACTTTGGGATTCATGTAATTGAGCTCACTTGAGACTTCTGAGACATAAAGAGCTTTGAATCCTTTAGAAGCTATTATTGCTTTAAAAATAAACCTGGCATTTCCTGACTGCAAAATTTGCATATTTCTTGGATATTAGTGTATCAAAACAGAGATATTAATCAGTAGTATCAGATAGTGTCTGCAAATCATCTTTGCCTCCCAGAATTTTTTTTTTGTTCTTATCATTATCAGTTTTTATGAGCATTATGTATCTTGTGAATGCAAGCTAACTAGGCTGATATAAATCTTTGAGCTGTGAGAACTGAAAAGATACTTGCAAGCAATTATGCAATAACTATATTAAAATAAAACAAATTGGGGCCAAAGTCTAGACATTTGCCTTTTTAGTTATGTGATTCTTATCTCTGTCATACAGTTTCTCCATGGAGATGGTCAGTCCCCACAGAAGAAAAGATAAAAGGTCAGCAGCAGTGTTGGCCAAGCAGTACAGTTTGAACTGGTATTGTATAATTTTTCCTTATTGAGTTGATTAAAAACATAAAGCCAAATTAAGCATTATTTTCTCTGATAAGCCTTCTATATGTTCCAGTAGTAGCTCTTCTGCTTTTTGAAAAGCCCAGGTCTGGATCCAATACCTTTTAGAAAACAGTAAAATGAGGCTAATTTCCAAATGAGCAAAGGTTGGACTCAGATATGGAAACTCAATAAGGACTCTACTCTGCAGGTCAGGATTCAAGAAAAATTTCGAGGTACCACAGGCAAGTCCATGCTCTCCAGCTGGTTCCACACATCCTTTGGCAGGGAATGCTCTTTTCAGGATTTCCACCTCTGTGCTGTTTCAGGGCATGGCATTACCATTTCCTTCCCGGAAAGGACATATGGGGAGTTAGATGGAGATAAGGCCATGCACACTTAAGATCTTCTTTTGAATGGGATACAATTGTCTGTTTTCCCTAAGTGCTTCTCTGTGTTTCCATTCTGTTTTGATCTACGAAGAAAACTTGTGGAAGTTTCATTTTATGGCATTGGAAACTAGACAACCTCAGAACAGAGGTGATCTCTTGTTTATTTATTGTCAGGCAAGTAGACAGAATGGTGGAGAATTTCCGTGCTTATATCTTTCTTTCCAAAATTCTGTTAGATGGCCAACTCAGATGCTTTTGTAAACCTGGACTAGTGCCTTCATTTAGGCTATCTAGGTAAGTTTTTATTGCATTCATCGATGTCATAGTACTCCAGCCATATATTTTGATTTTTTTTCTTCTGATTTGAAAGCATATTTACAAAGTGTATTATTATTTTTATTTAATGGTTCCTCCTTTTGCGAACTCTGGATAACCACTAATGTATGGGCATTGCTGATGATTCTTTTCTACTAAGCATTTACACTTTCAGTACTGGAGATTGTTTAAAGAGAAAGCAGTTTTATCTACTTGAGCTGCAGACAATTCTCTTGATCTTTTCTTTTTTGAGGGGGAATTGGACAATAATTCTTAAGAACAAGTATTTTCATATATAATAAGAAAGATAATATGATCAGGGAATGGCTGGAGAATTGCTTACATCACCTAACAAAGATAACTCAGAGGGTGTTCATTATTAGCTAGTAGGTAAATTTGCATGATACTTGGAGGCAAAAAGGAAATGCTTGAGATATGGTAGAAATATTACCTGTTGATATGTAAAATGAGTAACTGGTTCACAGGGGGGTTTATGAATTGGCAAGTTCAATAAAAACATATTTTCACTGTTTTTTCAAATTTGCTGTTTTGAGAACAGAAGAGATTTCAATTTGCTCAAGCATAACCACTACATGTTTTTACAACCAAGTTCATGATTCCCAGCTCAGTTTGCTCCCTTCTTTATCAATTCCCTCCCATCATGATTTCTTGTTGCAAATGGAGAGTCAAGACCTATGAATAAATCCCCTGCTGTCACCGCAAACATACTGTTTTGAGATTGTTTTCTAGCTTATTTCCATGTTGACGTCTCACAGTCATGATTCTCTCTCCAACCTCTAATGTTATTTCTGAGCATTTTTTTCTTGAACTGCTTGAGACTGTTGACAGGAAACCACTTACTGAAGAGCTCTGCTGACACCACTCCTAAGAATACCAGAGTCAAAAAGACAGAGGATGATATCTTTATAAATTGAAATATTTGAATCAGTAAGAATATTCATTGTCTTGTAGAACCACATGATTTCATCCTAAATTTCTTCTCTAACATTGAGTGAAATAACAATCGAAGTTATTTCTTCTTGGACGATTCTTTTTTTTTTGCAATTAGTTTAGGTGGGAATTGAGGCTATTACCATCTTTTGGAATGTTTCTCTCTCTGTTAGATCTCCTTCTCCCAAATTGCTCATCTAGTGTGTTTATAATCACAATTAGTCTCCCACAGGGGTTTTCTTTTGGATGTCTTTTTAAAGAAAGCAATTTATGAGGTGACCCTGTTAAAGTAATGAAAATGTGCTTTATTGCAGGACAGATGCGGTTCAACCTCTCTCACAACACTAACTTGAGTGTTAGAGCCAATCTTTTCAGGGGTTTTTCTTCCAGAAAGTTTGCATGGAGCTGTATTTTGTCTAGTATTCACATAGGTGTGTGAATACAAGCAGAAAAAGTGAGTGCCAGCCCAAACATCCTAAGCATCTTCTGACACAACCTCAAGAGAGACAAATAATATTTGAAGTTTTGAACTATAGTAATTCAATAACCCACCACTTCTCAGATTGGCCCTTGACAGCTTGCATCTACTGATACTGGCAGACAAAGGACTTGGCACCTGAAACATTCAAAATCCTTCTCCTTGAAGTTCATAGTGTCAGTGCTATGCTTGGATAAAAATTTTTGTTTTAAATTTCATACCTGCCCTCCAGAATTTGGCCTGTTAGCATCTGAGGTTTTGGATTCAGGCTTTTTGCTGGTGGATGCATTCTCTCCCTTTATAGACCCTGTAGAGTACTACAATTAAACAACCTGAACTGCTCCTGTGCTCTAAACACTTTCCTCATCTCAATCCTGGACTAAAAAACATGGAGAAGGAGCATATTTCAAACCCACTAGAAAATAACTTTTGACATATGATAGTTAGAGCTTAAGCTAGTTCCTATCTTATCCCTCTGTGTATTTATAATCCCTCTTGAATTCCAGCACATTTTGTTTTGACATTTTTCTCAAGAGTTACCAAGACTAATACGAGTAGTTTCAGTCTACTCCAAAACTTTGATGCAAAATAAAATACACCAAAGATTTAAATGATATAAACAGCTATGTGGTGAATATTTAACCTTATGATGGCAGGAGAGCTCAGGAACTCAGTTTCAAAATGGAGTTTTCTTGATCTTCCCTATCTGTTATAATGCATTTAGTCAAATTGGTTGTGATTCTAAGCCATGAGATATAGAGTACTGAATGTACAAGGCATCCTTAAATGCTTTATTTTGATACTTAAGAGACGTGTAACAGAGTGGGGCTTTTTTTGATAGGTCACTCTCCTGCATGAGCTCTTCTAGCAGAGCAACTGCCTTCATGGCACAGTCCCTCTGGTGTCCCCGTGGTAGCCTGTGTGGGAGATCCCACCACATTAACTCTGTTCAGGCTTAAAACTGAAATCAGCCTCACCATGTTTGCACTGGGGAAGACGAGCAGCTGCCCTGGTAGCAAAAGGTTGTCTGAAACAACTGGCAATTTTACAAGAAGAACCAGCACTTTTTCCACTTTTTCTTCCTTCCACACCCCACCTCCCTGGCCTTCTTTTGTTGCTTAATCTTTCAAGCCCATTCCAGCAAAACACAGACTCACTTGCCACATAGCCAACACAAGCAGTGCTGTTTCCTGTTCATTACTTACCATATTCCCTGCTTTTGGAGGGCTGGCAATTCCAGTATGGCAGAGGGAAGCAGCTGCTGCCCTGAAGTGCCTGTGGGAGGGCACTTTTTTGGTTCTTCATCTCTGATTCAGTGAGTGCCTAGTCTGCCTTCCACATGGTCTGAGACCTGCACGTACTTTTGCAGCATTGCACCACATAGACTAAAAAGGTTGAATTGTGCAAACAATTCTGTGATAAAATCCCTGAGTTGTCTCATCCCTTTGGAGACCTTTTCCTGTGGGAAGGCAGGGAGCTGTGCCCAGATGTCCCAATGGACGTATTTTGAAAGTATTTCCAGGCAAGGCTGAATCGACACTTGTGGACAGCCCTGCCTAAACGCATTTTAGCCTTGTGCAAAATTAAGCCACAGTGTAAATGTCTTCAGATTAAAAGCCTTCCTAAGAAAATTGCGTGGATATTATGTTGGGAAGTACTTACAGCCCTCAGCTTGGAGCTTGTGCACCTACGTCTTAGGCACCGTGTCCTGCTGAGAACCCATCCTTGTAAAAGAGACATTGAAAAACTGGAGCAGTTTAAGCAGTGACATCAACTGTGTTTTGAGCAGAACATTGGGCCAGATGGCCTCCATAGGTCCCTTGGCCTTATATTATTCTATGGAGAATTGATCCTCTCAATTTTATGTTCCTGATGTTTTCAATATGAGTGTCAGGCTGTTCCTAAATTAATGGTACTGTTAGTGTATGGAGAAAAACAAAAGCACACAGCCTAGTGCTGCAGAAATTACTGTGGGAAAAAGGATTTAGGCATGTAATTGCAAATGGTTGTACTTTTCACTGAAAAAGGAATCAGCAGTATCTACTATCATCTATGTTCTTTGTCTTGTGCTTCAATCACAGAGGTTTGTATACATACAAATTAAAGAGACACTATACAATGGAGGAATCATTTGTTTTTAAGTCTCCAGTTGATTGATTGTGCAAATAAAAGAATTTCTAAAATGCAGAAATGCAGTCCTAATCTCATAAGTTATGCACTTATCTCTTTGTACTTTATTATTGAATTGAGATGTTCAGATTGAATTTTTTTTATTGCCATATTACAATCAGGCCTGGTTATTGTGATTAAGGTTTTTTTGGTTATTTGTTTAAGTAACTGTGGAACTACTGTAATTTATATTTTTTTTTGGTCAAATTTCACACGAATTTACTAAACTCTGTCTTGTAATGTTATTGCTGCACACAGTGTGAAAAATTGCAGTCAGATCAAAATTGGTTTAGAAGGCCAATGCATCTGTCAATATTACATTTTTTTTCCTTTCTACAGAAATGTAGGATAAAATGTCTTTCTAATTGCACAATCCTTTCCCTTTGGGAGACATTACAAAAGGGAGGGCTCTTCCAAAAGACTTATGGTTGTTTCTTATTTCTGTTACAGTTGTCTGAGGCCTCAGTCAAAATTGTAGTCATGTTATTCTAGGCATTGGTTTAATATATAGAAGCAGTTCTTGCTCAGTGAACTCATATTTAAGAGACAATGCAAATAGATAAAAGAAAAATATATTATCCATTCCTTTGCAGGCATCTTGAACTTCATCTTCAGTGCAAAAAGGCAGCACAAAATGTGTTCCTGAAACAAGGTTGCTAACTGAAATCAGAATTTGAGCAAATTGATGGAGCAAAAGTCAGTTATCTGAAAAGATGTAGCTGCCGTAGTGGAGATGAGATTAGCAAGCATAAAATGTGCTGCCTGGAATTCTGCTTTGACCAAAATTACTTGACGTAAAATCATCATCCTTCTAATCTTCCCTACCATCCACTGTTGTTAATACCTCAGCAAAGGGATTCAGTGAGAGGCAAACTAAATGTAAATTGCCATTACAAAAAGTTAGATGTATCTTTGTTAAGGTCTTCCTTACCCTGTGAAAAGATACTGCCTGGCTTTGGTTTTTATGAAAATGATCATTTGTTTGAAAAATGCAATTAAGAAGATCAATTAATCTCTTATTTGCTTTTCCTCTCCAGTTGATTTTAACCACATCTCCATGTGTAATAGATTTAGTTAAATATTTATTTTGACACCAGCTGTTAAGATAAGAGAGGATATACCTTCCACCAAAACCCATGTTCAAAACTAACTTTCTCATATCACAGAAACAAATCAAATTCATTATTCACATTTCAATTGTATTATAGGTCTTTATAATTTATTCTAAATCTATTCCATCCTTTTATTGTTTCAGTGGGGTGCTCTTCATTGCTATTGCTGACCCACTTCCAATAGTGCATTAAGCTATGTGATTAACATCTGTCACATGTTGTTTGTACTCTCATCTTCTCCCCAGGGATGTAAGTGTGTGCAGTGAAGTGTCCTGTTAATTTGTTATTTTAAATATGCATGTTGCTGTGTATTTATTAATGAAGGCAAGGTCAGGGAAATAGGCCTTACATTTGGACCAAAAAATGAGTAGGTTTGTGATGCATTTTTTCCTCGGTCCTGGTGTCAAATAATAATATTGTGAGTAAAATTAACATAGAGAGATCATTTTTAGGGGTAATATGATGTCGCATGTTCTTTTTACAGCTTCTATCAGTGTTTTGTTTTACTACATTTGTTCTTACAGAAATGCATGTCTGCTTACCAGTGAATTATCCTCAGTCCAAAATGCTTTTTGAATCATAGATTATATTTATCTCCAGTAGCAACACTGAAGATATCATAAGCACATATCTGTATGGTATTATCTAACGGTATTTTAACTTTAGAAGAATTAATACTGCCAGTAAAAACCAGTCCTTCATCAAGAAGTGATGGGCACAGTTTTACAGCAGTTTAATTTTTATTTTTATTTTTTTCTTATTTGTGGTTTCTGAAGTGGTTCCTTGTGCAACTTGTCTTTGCTTTCCTTGCTCATTTTTTTGTCCAGTTTATTTCTGGTCACCTTGGCCTATGCAAAAGCTAGAAGCTGTGAGCCATTAGCTTTTAAAAATGTGAAAACTTGTTTTTGTAGTTATTGGGCTGTTTCAGGCTAAAATGTTGGAAACAGCTGGGAGGCTAATCAGTAACTTTCTGAGAAATACTAATTAATGAAAAATTTAGTGGTCTGGATTGCTTTTAGAGCAAGAGGCTTACTCCTTGTCAGGTTTCTATATCCACTGGATGTTTGCTTTGTTATCCTAAGAGCGCTTTCTAAATGGAAAAAGGAAAGTTTGAAAAAGAATGCACGATAACAGAAAATGAGAAGATTATAAATATGAACTCTGGCTCTCTTAAGCGGAATGGCTAAACTTTTGGGGCCAGGATTTCATCCTGAAGGTTTCTGGTAATGTTTTTTCAAGCTATAGAATGCAAGTGTGAAGAAATACTATTACCGATGCTATACGAAAGTGGAGGATGCCAAGAACTACAATGTATTTTATGTCACAATGTTTTCTCTGTGTCACTGAGAGTCACTGTCACCAGACTTCCCACATGGGACTGATTTCCTCTGTCACACTCAACTCTTTGAAACAATCATGATTGCGAAATTTGGCATATCAGGTTTCAGTACTGCCCCTTATATCCCTTCTCCTTCCTTCTTTGCTGCCTGGTCTAATGTAATTCTTCATTTTGTTCTGGTTTTGCCCAGGCTAACCCAAAAACTGCAAATATATCCATTAACTTTAATTTGGGTTAACTAGGTTTTCAAAGCTTAGCAAGCTGATAGAACAGTTCCTATTTCATGTTATATTTTTCAAATGAAATAAGACCTCTGAGCCACTGTTGGTATAACAAAGATAGCTAAGATTGCAACAGAGAGGAGACCTGGATACAGAAGAGGCTATTTGCTCCACAAAATCAATTTCAGCATTTACCAGCCTAGGCTGAGAAGCTGTCATTCATCAGGCTGCTCTAACAAGATACCTTTGAGTGACCATATCCTCAGGCAGAGAGACCCAAGATTAAACTTCTGTCAGAAGTAAAGCAAGGCAGAAGATGGACGTAAAATTGGACAAGATTTTTCAAAACTGAAGAGAAAATTCAGTTCCTACTGTTAAGCTGAAAGACTGCCAAAACTTCAAGAGCATACTGGAATTAATCTTTCTCTCCTGTATCAGACACTTGCGAGTCCAGAATGAAAGGTTTGTTTGGTGCCGTAAACTCTCTTCAGTCTGCCCCTAGGATTCAGCTCCTGCTTCTGAATCCTCTTATACTCTGTGGCAGCAGGAGATGATAGAAGTCTTTCACTTTCAAGAACTAAGTACCAGAGATGCCCGGCCTACCCAAAAATCCTAGGCCTCTGTGATCTGGTGCAAGGCACTTAATCATTGAGCCAACAGAAACTTTGTGACTACACCTAATAGTGAGGAGGAGTTACTGAAGTTGCCATTCTTCCTGTTGAATGTTATTATTGCAGGGGTAATCTCTCATGTAGTTAATTATGTCTAATGTCAAATTAGAATTTGCCAGTGTTGATTATAATTGGCTGTGTTTTGATGCACACGGAAATTCTTAATGCTGCGTTGTTTAAATCATAGTTCTGGATTAGCAGTTAAGAAAGATTCTTTGGAGTGAAGAACTGACAACTGTAATTGTGCAATGGACTAATTGAAACAGGCTAAACCATTAAGGGATTCTATTTATAGCCAGAAAACATTTCTGACTCTTCTTCCCATCCTCCTTTTTTGTACATTATGTACAAGGGAAAGAAGTAGCACATCTTATACCCCCATAGTTTCACCAGAAACGATGAATGTGTTAAGGCAGACCCAGTGGGCAGCACTGAGGTCTGAGATAGACATATGTCAGTATGTGCATTTGATGGCCAAGGCAGGGACAGGGACAGATTCTGATTTGTGTGAGTCAAAGAACTTGGCAAATTTCTTGATGAAATTTCTCATCCTAAATGGAGGGCTGTACTCATGCTCATCTTCTGGGACAGTGCTCCTCTTGAGCAATGTGGGTCAGCTGCTCCTTTGTGAAAGTTTCATCACTCATCTTGGTCTCAGGAAAGTGACAGACTGTTCCTTCAAGATTTTGGCAACAGCTGAACCTCACTGGAAGAGGGGCCTCCACATTGTTTGCACAGTGGCTGGGGCCAAACCCATGAATCTGGTTTATGATTCAGGGGCTGGAGTCTGAATAATCTGGAGGAATTTGTACTTGGAGTTCTGGTTTTGGCCTATTGTAACTCCTTTCTTGTTTTCATTTCTTATATATTGATGAGGTATTTGAGCAGTATAAATCACAAGGAATCAAAAAATATAGGACCCAGCCTGGGGCAAAGAGCATGGGGTTTTGGTTTGTCCTCTGACTGCTGCCTATCCCTTGGCCTCTGCTTTGTGATCCTGAGAAGACAGGGTCCATTTTTCATGGGAGGGGAGATGATTATCACTAATGCAGAGAGACATAAGAGATTGGAATTAAAGAAATAAGGTCATAGTCCATGGCAATCAGGTGAAATAAAATTTTAGTTGCTATAAAGATAGTAACTCTTTAGCAGTAAGGAATTAGTTCTTGCACGTTGTATGTAGCACTTCTGTGTCGGAGCAGGGTGCATAGCAGCAAAAAACACTGTGATATCTCTCATGTTCCATTTCTTTGGCATATTTTAATCAGTGTTCTAAATTATAGCAAAAGTCTTCTCTTGGATTTCTCTTCCTACAAGAGATAACATAATTTCTTTGCTGCATCATTTCTATTTGGTATTGGTATTTTCTTTCAAAAGTTAAAAAACTACTTTTCTTGTTGTAGGAGCAAATTCCCAGGCATTTTATTTAATTCTGCCATTGAAGTTCTTTTAATTGGAAAGAAAAAGACTGAGGTGTTAGTAAGACTTGAAAATTGTTCACTGTTAACTCAGTTTTACCTCACTAATAGGTTAGCATTAGTTTTCAAACACTTATATCCCTTCCTAAGTTCTTAAGTTACACATTAAGCACAACAAGTATTATGGTCAATTGCCAGAAGTCCAGATAAGATCAGATAAGAGTTGTTATTTCCAAAATGACATGAAAACAACCCTTCTTAATCCTCTAAAATTCAAGAAAAAAAAATAAACAAAAACTCAGAGGTATTTCTATTTGTCTAGACATAAACCCAAGTATTTCTTTTTCTACACTGAAAACTTCTGCTGTTGCTATTACATTAACATTTAGAGACTAATGAAGGACAGGGCCCCACAAATGATTTCTGTCTCAACAATCCTACTGCTAGAGATGGTGGGAAGCAATCTGGCAAGTTATTTCCTCACTGTGGTCTCCCATTTTGATGACAAACCTTCAATAGGAAAGCTGATTTCTAGTTTACATCTTCTAAGTGTCTTTGTTTTCTAGGCTGTATGACCCTAAACGTGCCACCAACTCCTTCATCAACTGGCTTTCTGGGCTTCCTTAGTAAGTAGCTACAAACCCAGTGCCACCAAGGTTTGCTCCAAAGTAGCCTTTCACCCTTCTGCAAACACTTCCTACTTTGCAGAACAATCAGTTATTTGTGTTGGCTCTCACTCCAGAGAGATAGGCATGAAACAGAAGTACTGCAGTTCCTGTGAGGAGCACAGAACTAGTTTGTTGCCTCAATACAGAGGACCCAAAGGCTTGGAGAGCCTTCAGGGGGCACAGGAGGTGCCTGTGTGCCAGGTGGATTTGCTGGGGAGGCAGCCTGGTGTCCCCAGGATGTTGTACCTCTGTCTACAGAGAGAGCAGAGCAGACCCAGGTCCTCCCACTCTCTGTTGTCAGGGCAGCAGCAGTCGTGGGGTTACAGTAGGATCCTGTCTCTGTGCTGTTGATTGTACTGTTGATGGTAAGACAGATTCCTTTTCTGCATACACTCAATACCCAGCTTCCAGGTCATGGGGAGTGTGTGGATGAGCTCTAGACGTAGGTCCCCACCTTCAGCACAGCTGAGAGGTTTCTGGGAGAAAGCATTCGTGGGGGATCTGAGTGGCACTCCACCTAGAACTTGATATAGCATTGATGGGGACATGCTGAGGAGTGTGCCTTAAATCAGACAATGCTGTGGGAACCTTAATCACAAGGACATTTTTGTTATTTTGAAGCTAACAGGACAGGCAATCCCACACAAAAAATTGCTGTTAAGCCAATATATTTGCCATTATGCTGCCACTATGGGCCTGCTGTGCTCAAGAACAAAATCATAATCTTGCTGAAGGCTCCTTTATTGCCTGCACCATTTTTCATTGTTCAGAGATTTCAGTTTCACAAATGAAAATTAGGGAACGTCATTCCCTTTATTGCTGAGATGTGCTTTGTTGCTAAGCATTTTAACTGAAGTGCTTTGAGGCTAAGATCAAGACAAAGCATTTCAGTGTCATCTCTTTGCTAAATCAATTCTCTGATGTTTATGTTTGCAGCAAAAAGGACCTAACCACTGAATCAGCCTGAATATGTATTAAGATGACTCAGGCTGAAGAAATATGAATGCTGCCTTTGAAAACTGTAATATGGTTTTCATCTACCAACATACCACAACATTAGGAGCTTAACATCATGGTGAAGGGCACGAGAAACAAGGATTATACGGATATAAGGATGTTGAGTTCATCTAGATAGAAAAACTCCATGCAGCTGTACAGGTTGGAGGAAAATGCAGCTTTGCAAAAAAAAAAAAAAAAAAAAAAAAAAAAAAAAAAAAAAAAAAAAAAAAAAAAAAAAAAAAAAAAAAAAAAAAAAAAAAAAAAAAAAAAAAAAAAAAAAAAAAAAAAAAAAAAAAAAAAAAAAAAAAAAAAAAAAAAAAAAAAAAAAAAAAAAAAAAAAAAAAAAAAAAAAAAAAAACCCACAAAAAAAAAACAAAAAAAAAAAACAAATCCAACACAACAACAACAAAAAATAGACCTGTGGGTTCTAGTGAACAACAAACTGGACAGGAATCAGCAGTGTGCTCTTGCAAAAAAAGGTTAAACATATACTGGGTTGTACTGGTGACAGTGGAAGTAGGTTGAGGGAAGGGGACCTTCCTCTCTATTGCTATAATCATTGCAACAACAACTTTGTTTTATGGAAGTTAGAGATCAATAAAATGCCTTACTGACTGTTAGCAAGGAAGATCCTTAGAGAAGTCTTTGCCATCGTACAGGGACGTTCAAAAATATCAAGCAACTCCTGTCCAACTCCAAATTCATCCATTACAATGAAAAGAGGCTGTTGCTGATTATTAGCTATGCACCTTTTTGTAGTTTTGGAGCCATTCTCAGCTGTTCATTAAGAGATGGAATTGAAGCACCTTTTTCCTTCTCCAGAGGAATGCTGACACCAACTGCACAACATATGAATTGATTAAGGGCTTACCACTCCTAAGGATTTACTTCAAAGACAGGCCAACAGCTCCAGTCATATTGCTGTGCATGCAGTGGTGGAGTTGCTTGTAAGCAGTAATTGAGTGTTACACTAAGTGCTTACGATCACACAACTTTTTGTGAGCCAGAAAAATAGACTGCAAATACCAGTGTGTGGAGATGACAGACATTGCATATGCCAGATTGTGCTCCTCCACCTGCAGCTGAATTCTCAGTGCTGGAATTCCTCCCATGCCTTTTCAAGCCAACCATGTCATGAAAATGGCTGCCAACGATTTATCCAGAGCTTGGAATGAGTCCTTGGCTGGATGGGGAGGAAGAGGTTGGCCAACAGAATAAATGAATAGGGCTGAAATAATTTTTAACCCAGCAATTTGATCCGTCTACTTATGAAGAAAAACTTTTACTTTGCTTTTCCTACAGGAAATCAACAGATTATTTTTTGTTTTAGTTACACTATCTGTAGCAAATTCAGATGTACTACCCCTAAAAAGATTGACCAGAAGTTACGTGTGATGCTCTGGAATCAGTGCTATGATGGTCACAATTGACTGTGTCAGCCACCGACGAGCACAGTGTTTCCTTAGGATATGGTCAAGGATCAAATTCACTGCCCTGTCCTTCTAAAAGAATTTCTGAGTGTCACAAGTTTCTATACAGAATGGCTTGAACTGATTTTTATTGTCACTGTGAGCATTCGTTTCAACAGCCTCAGCTTTTTCCCAGCTATTTGCATGTCACAGTTTCTGAATCTGTTGTGTTTGATGCCAAAACTGCCTTCAGTGCTGGTGAGTTACAGAGTTTTCCCCGAAGCAACCTGGTTTGAACTGTTTCTGCAGCATCATGCCTTTTCCAGGGAAGCAGTAGGATCAAATGGCTCAGTCAGAGATGTTTAAAAAGGATTACAATGGGCTTACTCCCCATTAGTCAGCATAGTTACTGCTGTCCAACCACTGGAGTGAGCCCAGATGAGCTAAACTGGGGACAGGTCAAACCAAACAACACTTCTGTCAACTCTTCCTGTGTTAAAATTGGGACACAGGTAAAAATAAACTGTGGAGTCATCTTCTATAATTTTATTTCCTTCGTGTTTGCAGAATAAACCAAATCAGAACTGCAAGAATCTGTGAAGCTGGACCAAGTTCAGCTTCTTTAACACTCATTGATACAGCCTTGCTCGAGCTTTTAGAAGACTTTACTGGAAGGAGCACTTTCAAAGTGTCAAGTAATATAAAGATCACAGTAGAGGTGAGTGCACACTGACACTTGGCTGTGTTATTGGTATATGCACAAAGGCAGCTCATAGGACAAGAGGCCAATTGTGCTGCTCTGTTGATACATGCAGGAGCGTTTTATCTTGGTGCAGAAAAATTAATAAACTAATGAAGTTGTTCTTCCCTGTCTCTAGTGCTGCAGCGAGGACCTGACACACAGGAGGGCCTCACTCATGGGGCTTTTTGGTATTGTGTTGGTGATACTCCAAAAGTCATCTAGAAAGAGAAAAACATTGAAGAAGATATCTGGAAGATGGAAGATGAGGTTGTCAGAGCCTGGGTGACGAGCATGTGTGAACACAAGACTAAGGTGCAACACTTTATCTTTTGTTGTTGAGCTAAAAATTGAGGGAAGAAAGGAAGGAATTATGCTGACCTTCTTGGATCCAGTTAGCTGTACAGACACATTGCTGCTTTGCTGAGACTGATGTCCACTGGCAGGGATAGACGTGGTGGGATCACAGCTGCAGGAGCTGTTTCCTGCCAGGGCAGAATGCTGTGCTTCTGCCCACAGCTGCCAAAAACTCTCCAGGTGTCTGAAGCCATTGAGAAACCTGCCAGTCTGAGTTGCCAGACCTACCTGAGCCCTTAAATTCAGGCTCCTACCAGGGGTTGGAGGGAGGAGGAAGAGTGAACTGCAGTTCTCCTGGGGTCTGGGCTGATAAGATGATTGTGGTGGTTCTGAGAGTCCCCTGCCAATTATCACCTGCCCCAAACAGCCTTCTGAGATTCCTAAGTGTTAACCTCAGTTCCTAGCATGAACTAGCCTTCTGAACTTAGCTTACTAAATTAGTTTTGACATAGAATATTTGAAGTACAGTCTATAAAATGTTAGTGAATAATGGTCTCTTCTCCCTGGCATAAGATTAACAAACCCAGGCAAAACAACCAAATGTTGTGCAGCTGTACCTAAACTGAATGACATGAGCTCTTACAACAACCTTCAGTGCAGAAATGAAATAAAATTTCCCTAAGAGTTTATTGATGATTCCCGTTATGACACAGTGCACATGGTTCAATTAATTCAATAAGGTTTTATATAAAAAGAAACTGAACCTGTAATTCTGCCTTTAACTGCCAACAATTAATATTACTTCTGTAGAAGGAAACTCCCCTCAGTTTGATTCTTGATAGTTCAGCCCCAGAAATCAATAATTTGTCTTTATTGCATTGGTGCCCCTTGATTAAAAACAGACAGCACAACTACTTAGAGTGATTTGTAATTTAATTATGTGTTTTTTAAAAAAGATATTT
Organism: Empidonax traillii; assembly: GCF_003031625.1. Classification (NCBI taxonomy): domain Eukaryota; kingdom Metazoa; phylum Chordata; class Aves; order Passeriformes; family Tyrannidae; genus Empidonax; species Empidonax traillii. The sequence goes on along the minus strand of NW_020955615.1, from coordinate 587,519 downwards.
TATATTAATGATTTCTTATGATGGGAGAAAAAATATCACTCTGTAGTCTTTCAGGAAATGCAGTATACAGATAAAAAATCTCTTAATCATATTTTTTCTTTTTAAAAAACTTCACCTATGAACTGTTCTGAGAATTAATATGTCATCTTTTCACCTGAATAATACCATACTGGAAGTCTGGTTTATGTAGTCTTACCATAACATGCCTACGAGTCCTCAGAAAATATTAGCAGATCTCTATTGCATTTCTAATATGGGGCCAAATTATTAATGTTTTTGCTTCTAATTATAAATTAGTGCTTTTTCTTCATTAAAAACTGTGAAAATTGGACTATATCAAAGCAATAAAGTAATAATAAAGTCAAAAAGTTCACCAAAAGAGAAACTTCTTGAACTCTTTTTGTCTTTATAGGAGAGAACTATATTAAGAGTTATAACTAGCTTTTTACCCTTTTTCATTTTGATGTGCATCATGTAAGGTTTCTTACAATGAAGGATATTTCTATGTAAATTTTTTTTGATCTAAAGTAGAACTTGTATGCTATAATTGTCTTGATAGTGGTCTGTAACACAACACTTCTTTCTGCTCTTTGTTTATATTCCAGTATATACTTGTATTAACTTGTAAAGAAATTACATGAAAAATTATAAAACAAAGAAAACATAATAATGATCCCTAAAATGGCTTAGTCCATGTGTACATCAGGTGAGTTTTGCATTAGAAAGATTCTAAGGATGCATGCATATTTTTGCCACTGACTCACTATAGGTGACAGGAAGAGTAGAAGTTCAGAAACATCATCCTCAGTGCCAAAGCTGCCATCAGTCTAATAATTTACACCAGGTTGGATGTGGATCTTTACTGATTCTCGAGAGGCCTGCACGGCATACTCTGGGGTCCTGGTGATCATTCAGGTCTGCTGATCATTCAGAGCTGGCTGGAGCATGCTGGACATCCATTCTGTTCCTCTTCTTTCCTTAAGAGTAAAGGTGTTGAGAAGTAGCTGGTATTCATCTGGATTTTATTGTAATATGGGCCAAGATAGTAAATGTGGGGTTTTTTTAAGCACTGCCAGGACCAATCATTTATATATAGCTGGTGAAGAGATAAAAGTGAGTTACAGATTGACTTTGATAAGATAAAATGAATTATTCTCATGGTATAGGATGTATTCCAGTACCATAATTGCAGGAAAATAGCCCTAAGCAATGAGTTCTGGCAGCTGCAGTTTCATTCAGTCAGCCCAATGCTGCCATCTTCAAACCAACACCTAAAGGAGGTTCTGTAAGAAAACCACAGTCAAACTGTCCAATTTAGTGAGTAGCATCAGAAGGGTTGGGAAAAAATCTTGTGCTGACTATACCCTACCACCACTGCTACTCATAGGTCAGATACTCCTATTAGATTTTATAAAATCATAAAACCAGAGTGATCTAAATGGCTTGATGCACTGAAATAGATTGTCTCATCTATCTGTTTTTCTCATCATGTGTCAAGATTATCTAACTTGTTCTTTAAAGACTTGAAAAGATGGGAATGCCCAGAGTTATATGCTACTTCATGATTTTTACCCATCTTTTTTTTTTTCTTCTTTCTTTTTTTTTTTTTTTACTATCATTCAAACCTATAAATCAGGCCTATGAAAAAAAGTAATGCTGTTCCTTTTTGCAGCTTTTGTATAACTGAAGATTTTTGTCATTTCTTCTCTCAGTTTTTGGTGGGTTTTTTGTTTGTTTTGTTTATGTTTGGGGTACTTTTTTTTTTGGTTTTGTTTTGTTTTGTTGGTGTTTTTTTTTCTTTTAGGTGGAGCAACCCCATTTTCTTCACCTTTCTCTCATATCATGTGTTTTCCTCACTTATTTTTGTATTTGGTGGTCTGCCCACAACCTCTTCATTTGTCCCATTTCTTTCTCAAAGGGTGGTGCTCAGCACTGGACAATGACTGCTGGACCTAAATAACCTGGAAAGATGGATTGCCATCGTGCTTTTGCTCTGGTTGCACATCTTGTCACGTTGCATGCCTTTTCACAACAGTGTTGCCCTAATAACATACAACTGGAAGGGCAAGGACAGTCTCTGTGTCTCCTCTGAAGAATCAGACCAGTTTCCTCCCTCCTGTTTACTTCTTCAACACAAGAGTGATATATCTACCCTGTGAAATACTGCCCTGTTTTCTCAGACCTTCAGCTCTCCAGTTTCCCATTCTGGATTGCCCTCTCCTCTAGCATATCGTCAGAAGTTCTCAAGATAAGCTGTTCTGGAAATATTTTTTACTCCATCGTTCTACAGCTGCTTATGGTGATGATTATGATAATGATGGCAATGATCATGTCCCTTTCTTTGTAGCTTTGTTAAAAAATTGGAGAATGGAATGCTTTTTTTTAATTCACTCCTTATTTTCTTTTTTGTAGCCAGGGAACTCTCCAGAGCATCATTCATCCTTTCTCAGCCACTGACCTCATTTCTGAATGTATTCTTCCCTGGACAAACTTGTTATATTTTCTTGGGCATTGAAGAGGCCTAAATGACTGAGACTGTATATCCTAGATAGGATTAACATAGGCTTATATTTGAATTTGTTCATATGTAAAGATAATTGCTCTTCATGAGGACATTTAAAGCCTGAACAGTGCTACTGAGTGGACTTAGCTGATAATGCATTTTAAAAGCAGGAAGTTAAATCACAAAAGAAGGAAGGTATGAATCTTGTACCTTTAGGCACACAAAGACTTTCTGTCTTGCTTTTGAAAATGGTCTATGAAACCACAATGAACAGAGGAACCTGTAAATGAACAACGTGTAAAATGAACAACTCGTGCCTTCAACTATGCAAAAATTTGTGTCCAAGTAATGGAACAACATGATATGGCTCTACAGGCTGGAACAAGTTTTGAGAAAGTGTATTAGGTGACCTTTGTTGTAATTTCCCTTTGTGAGGTTCTTCAACCCACTAAAACACGGTTACTTTAGTGCAATTAAGCTTCAAGAAGCTGGGTTTGTTTGCACAAGTTGAATTCTGTCCTGCACTGTGTATGTCAGAAGATTCTTTCATCTGAAAGAATGTATGTTTTAAAAATCCAATTCAGTATCTTTTTTTTTTTTTTTTTTTTTTTTTTTTTTTTCCCCTGGGAAAATAGTGAGATAAAGCAGGAGTGATTTATGGATGGTCAGGGGAGAGAGAAGAAAATGGGTCATGAAAAAATGAGAAATAATGAGACCAGAATCATTCCTGCTATTGTGGGTTTTTTGCCCAGTTATGTACTGTTGACACTGAGTTGAAAGAAAAGTTGTTTATCGAGAATCTGTGAATAAAAAGACAGGTTTGGCTGTTGTTTTACATGGAAAAATGCTGCAGTGTGTAAAAAGAGTTATGTAAGTTACTAAAAAGATGATTGTCTAAGAATTGTCATTACCCCATCTCCTGGGAGCTCCATTTTTCATATTTATTACCTTTATGGATAATGGAAGATGATAAATGAGTTTGTGAAATTGGGAAATAAGCTACGTTTTTCATCAGGTATTTATTAAAATATGCATTTCTGGACTTAGTAAAAATGTGAACATAAAAATGCTGCTCCTCCAATACTGACATGTGCTGAATAAGGTCATCTGAGCAATTCTATCTCTATACATTATCACTGTTTTCAGAATTTTTTCATGGAATTCATCCTAGGAGGTAGTTGATCCCAGGAGAGAGATCAGAATCTTAAATGGGCAGAAAAATAAAAGAACACTGATCACATGAATATTTATGAGAATTATGATTAGAGGGAGCTTTTAGCTACAAAAATTACATCTTGATTCAAAATTACTAAAAATTTATAGATGTTTCTCAAAGTATCCCTGAATTAACACTTAATAGGCCTGTTCACTGCTGTAAAGTTGAAAGTCTTGTAGCTACTTTTTCCCTTCCTTTTTTAGTAGACTTTGGGTTCAAGGGGTATTAAATCCACTCCTGACCTATATGAGCAGTCTGTGTCCATATGAACAGTGAGTGATCAGAAATCTGGGTAGTCGAATATCCAAATCATCCTCTCTAACTTGGAAAAATTGACCTCTGAGTACTGCATAAGCCTTACAAGGCTTAGTTTCGGTTATCCCAAAGATTGGATTTTGCTTTCTATCCCAAAGATCAGATTTCCCTCCCCTGGAAATTTTGAAAATCGTTTATTTCCATCTGTTATATCCCATGGGGCAATATCTTGGCTTATCTGCATTGCCTGTGGTACTGTTTTTTTAATGTTTCTTAGGTAAGCAAAGGCACCATTTATATTATATAAATATATACATAGAAATACAGATATATATTTATCTGTATTTATATTCCTGCTCTGATGTTTCCTCTGTTCAGAATTCCTAATCTCTTCAGTTCCTTCCCCCCTTTTCTTTGAGGAAAAAAGTCTGGCAGTCACGACTGCAGAAGTTGCAGACACACTGTGAGAACATCTGGGAATCTTGACAGGGAAGTGTTGAGTCCAGCAGCCAAGTGCTTGTCTGAGTCCTTTGCACTGCAACTGCTGGGTTATCTCTGTCCTTGGAGACCAATATCAAGTGTCTTTTTAAGGGGATCGGTGGAAGTATCATCATGGAAACTTTTGCTCATCCTTTCAGCCACACTTTATCAAGTTCAGTGAAGGGGTGCCCAGCTGGAATTCTGTCCCCAGGCCTGATGCCGTGGTGGCACCAAGTATGGGATATGTTCACTGATCCTTGGCTCTTCGTTTTCCACAGAGCTGTGGGGGTAGATTTTGTGTTGGCATAACTCTCTCACCAGAACAGAACCCAGTTAAAGTCTTCACCCTAAACTCTGACATTTTTAGTTTCTATTTGTATCTTTCTGTACCTTTACCTGAGTTTTAAAATTATTTTCAGTCAGAATCATTGCTTACCATAAAAAAAATTGCCATTGGTCTAGTTTATCTCAGAAATCAGGCTAACCTTACTGCCTTACAAACACAGCAGACTCTGGGGGCCTTAAGACTTTCCTGAATTGCTTATTTCAGCACATCATATGACCATAACTAGGCAAAACAGAGAAAAAGCACAAGGTAAGGAAGACATTTTGCTACTTGCCTTCTACTATGCAACGCTGCCATCAGCATGAAGTGTTTGAATGAGGTGACTTTATAGACAAAGAACAGCTGGTAATAACTAGAGGGAGACAGGAAAACTCTTGTAGTGGTTTGATCCTGGGAAGGTTTTTCTTTGGTTTAATTTATTTATTTTCTGACTTTTTGCAGGTCTTTTCACATTACCTTTCCATTAGGTAATATGGTTATTATGTAGTAAGTCAGAGATAATCATAGCACTTGATTAAAAGCAACAAATTCAACAATGATTATTTTGGAGGTAAAGAGTCAAAAATTGAAAGGTCTACAGGAGAAGCAGACTGCGAGTGCTGTAGAGATACCAGCAGGGGAGGATGCAGATCAGACCACAGAAATGGCAGGTGATCAGTCATCCAGGTTTCACAAAGGTCTCCTCACTGTACTATGATCTGACTTAGGTAATTTTTAATGCTTGCACTGCCCTGGGGCACCCTGAAGCCCCCAGAGCACTGCCAGCCCAAGCTGCACTCTGCCAATCTGTGCTGCTACAGTTACCTCAAAAGATATATTTAAAAATTTTTTTAACCTTAAATTCATCTCAGGGAAGTATTCATCATCCTCATATCTCTGAATGTTCCGTCTTACTGCACCATACACTGAAATATAGTACCTGGAGACACTTGGTACCTTCCAGTGTGGTAATGCCTCTGTTCTTCATTCCTCAGATCTAAAGATCCACAACCTTAAAAAGTCCCCAGAATGCTCCTTTCATGGCTAAGAATCCACAGTAAGTAAAAATACTTTTAAAACCAGATTTTTATGACACAAGTAGATATTCTTTTAAATGATTTCCAGAAAAAAAAAGTAAAGTAAAAGTAGAAGGAGTAAACTTTAACTTTTTAATGCTTATAATTATAGATAAGTGTAATTATGTTAAACACTATACCTATTCTGAGAGATACACCTGGAGTACTGCAAGTACTGCTGAGTGAAAAAACAAAGGAAAAACTAAATAAGAGGATAACAAAACTCTGAACATTCATATCGTGCTATTAGCATGAATGTCTAAATGCAAGATATTTTGGAGGTAAAGAAAATAACACAGATTTCCTCAGATATTTCATACCAGTAGTCTCATTTACATGAATAAGAGTAATTACTGAGTGTAAATGGCAAAATTACATGAATTATATTTCATGCAATGAAATGGAGCACCCACTTGCAATAGGAATTAATTATTTCATAAAGTGTTGGTAAAGATTCAGTATGTTTCTATTTTTTTTTCACCTGTCACAGTACACAGATAAGCTCGTTTTCAGAAATCCATCAACCATTTATCGATTTAGACTTTAAAAGTACAAAAATTTCCATCAAAACTTCCTAAAATCTGTTCTGATTTTAATTAATTCCTCTAATACCCGCAACTGGACTCACACTCTGCTCTTCCATAGAATCTGCCCAGTCTATACTTCTGCTTGGGATTGCCCCAACCCAGGTGCAGGACCTGGTGCTTGGCCTTACTGAACTTCCTGAGGGTTGCACAGGTCCACCTCTCAGGTCTGGCCAGGTCCCTCTGGATGCCATCCCTTCCCTCCAGTGTCTCCAGTCAACCCCATCACAGCTTGGTGTTGGGAGCAAACTTGCCGAGGGTGCACGTGCTCCCGCTGTCCATGTCGCTGACATCGCTGTTAAACATCTGAAACAGTTGAACAAGCATCTTAAACATTTTAACATCTAACATTTTAACATGTTTAATGGTTCTGGTCCCAATACCCACCCCTGAGAAGCACCGCTCGTCACTGCTCTTCACTTGTAGATGGAGCCACTGAACACAGACTGTTTGAGGACAACCCTCCAGCCAGTTTCTTATCTACTCAGAGGCCCATCCATCATATCCATGTCTCTCCAGTTTAGAGACAAGAATGTCATGAGGAACAGTGTCAAATGCCTTGCACAAATCCAGGTGGATGACAAGTCCAAGCAGATTTCTTGGCCCTCTGAAAAGAAATGGGCCTTCTTCATGCCTCTTTATAAATAACTGATATGAGTTTCCCAGTTTATCCAGAGGGCTGACAGATCCAGGTACATTACAGAAGAAATGCAGCATTTGGACTTCTAGGAAAACAACTGGCTACCATGTCCATCTTTTATGTATCAGTAAAGCTCCAGCTCAGACACGGTCACGTGTAAGTGTGGCTGTATGTAGGTTATCACCAGAGCTGATGCAAACTGACTCTTTGTGCAGCCCTGCCAGCTGTCTGTGACTGCTCATTGAATATTTTGTTCGATTAATGTATTTTGAGATTTTTTTTTGTTTGCTTTTGGAAGAACTGCTTAGCTGTGTCTTATAGACTGTTCTTAACGGTGCACTTGACCCCTATGTCTGCAAGCAGACAACCAAAATGCCTTGCTGAAATCTCTTCTCTTTCTAGTTTCTTGTTTAAGTTCTTAATAATTCCAATGCCTTTTTCTCTTATTTTTTTTTCCAGGCTTCACACTAAAAAGTTCTCCAGCTGAGTTATGCCCCTTAGTCATGGAATTCACAACCCACCCCCTCCACTGACGCAAACTTTGGAGAGCAGCTCTATGGAGGATAACCTAAGTGCTGCCTCCAGAGCTAAGTGAGCTGTCCTTGCTTGTTATTGTAATGTTGATATACATATCTTCCTTTCCTCATTTGTTATATCCTAATGTCATTAGGATGAGCCTGCAGCAATTTTAAAAGCTGGCTACACAGCCTCTTTGACGTCATTACAGAAAGGTCTCGGCTGCAGACCCTGCATATACTGTCTGTGATATAGTGTATAAAAATCCATGTCAGTCCTGGCTCTCAGGGAGCACTGGAAATGATTCAACTGTCTGGAATGGGCAGATGGCTGCTATCAAAGTTTTATTATCACCATCATTATTATTACAGTGGTTTGTGACACATATTGAACTTTCAGACTGGTGTTAAAGCTTAAATATTTGAGCAACACTTTTGAAAATTCAAATCCTTTCCAATTTGACTCCAAAAAGTGGGAGTAGGTTTTTAAAGCTAATTAGACAGATTGCTTCGTTCCACTTCCAACTTTTAGAATAATTATCTCAAAATTCTTGTTCTCATGTAAACACAACTGTTAACTATTTTTAATTGCTTTGATTTATTGCAGAACCTAAATTCAGTACATATTGAACGTTCAGCAGGGTGGAAAGAAAATCTGAGTTAGTTAAGGGTGCATATGGATTGGATTGTCTACCAAGTCTTTTTCTCTTTGGAAATGCTTGTAGTCAACAGAGGCTGCTAGATACTGCCTGCTATATTTAGTTATAGAGGCATCCTCCATAACTAAACATATTAAAGTATATAGGATTAATTGGTACACATTTCTTCAAAACAACTGAATTTGCAACATGTGTAGGTTTGCTTGGCAATTGCAAGGGTAACATCTTGTTTTTATCTTGTAGCTGCTGCCTGCATTCTGTTGGGCATTTGGGCATTTCACCTCTCATGATTCTCAGCAGATGGCTGAGGATTTTTCTGGGTCATCATGGTGGTGGCCCAGACTGAGTTATGTTTCCTGTCACTTAATTGCACTTGTCTTTAGTTTTGTCTCCACTGCTGTCCTGTAGCTCACCAGTGTGAGGTATTACATAAACCACTGCTGCTTGTGCCATTGTCTTTTTGTGGTTTTATTTGGCCAATGACCTGAATGCCGCAGTGTTGGCTCTTGTATTCATTGTTTGGGTCAAGTTTTCTGTTTAACTTGGTGTGCTCTTCTCTCTGTCTGCAGCTGGCCTGACAGCAGAGGTCCACTCAGCTGAGGTATGATTCACTAGCATATTAATTTCCATTTTCAAGAGGGCATATTGGCCAGAATTTCGAGGGAGACATCTGACATCTTCTCGTGTTTCTTGTTCCTTCACCATCAATATCTTTCCCCCACACCCAGTGATGTCTTGGGTAAGGTATCTAGCAGGCAAGCTTTCATTTATTGACTAAGGGACAATTTGTTTCGTGGTTATCCCCTCTTTGTAACATCATCTTCTCCAGCACCTTCGTAACACCCTGGAGTCCCTTTCAGTGTCAGAAACCCCTGTTATGTCCCTGAATTGCTTTTATTGCCTACGTTGGGTCTGATATGCTCTTTCCCAGAGACAAAGGGAAATAAAACCACTTTTCATTCCTCCTGTTTCTCAATATGCTTTTATTCTCTCTCCTGTAGCAGAGTTTTGTATCCAGGTAAATATCATAGTAATTGTATGAATAATTTCACTGCCCTTCCTCTATGCTACAGTTGTGGAAAAGTCCACTGCAAATAAAAAACTGAGTTTGAAGTGGAGGGGAAGGGGAGAGGGAGGCAGCTGTATTACCTGACTGAGGTAATATTACTGTACTCTGGATTCAACACATTCATCTACAAACTGCACTGAACAAAGCTTTTCCCAGGCATTGATTGCTGCCAGTGGCAGAGGCTGCAGTGTGTAATGGATCCAGAGGGCAGCTTCCAGTGACGCAGTTTCGAGGAACATGAACAGAGCCAGTCTGAGCTCCAAAAATCCAGTCACAGGGAAATGGCCTCTCCAGTTTGTAACCATCAGAAATGGTGGCAGTAGTGGGGCATTACGGGCCATTACCCCACTGCTTGAGAGCTCAGTGTCTTCTCCAGAAGAGCAGGGTTAATCCCTCTGCAGAAGTTTGGACTGTGTCACCTGTAACCAGAGACAGCTGAGCTCCCAGGAAGTTTGTGTAAGGAAGGACTAGTGATTGTCACAAATGTTTATTTTTCATCTTTTTCTCTTCATATCTGGTTTTTGGCAAAATCGAGTGTGTGTCTCAGTGGTGCCAGAGCTCATCTCCTTTTGCTGTTCAGGGGAACTCACTGTGCCTCAGCCCTATTCTTCCCCTTTGCTGCTTACAAGACATGGCTCTGTAGTGAAGGTCATGGGCATCACAAATCTCAAACTGGGAAGGAAAGGGAAGTGTGTGCTGCTTGCTATTCCAGACGCGACTGCTCTCAGAGGATCGCTAATTGTCTCTTATCGCACTACATTTAAGTGGAATGGAATCTCCTGAGAGATTTAAAATAACCTAATCACCAAGTGAAGGCAGTTTAGTGAGCCTCTGTCTGCACTGTTTTCAGTTAATTTCCCTGGCAACCTGGAGCTGTCTGTCCAGGAAGCTGTGTCTGTATCACCCGAAGTTTTTCTCAAACTTTACTCCTACCTGATAGCGGACAAAAAATACATTTTTCTGGCATCTTTTGTATACATTCTCTTGTCTTCCCCCACTAATTAACTTGACAGATAGTGGCATAGGGAGATGGAGTGAACCATGCAGACTAATTTATACAGTGCTTAGGGTTCAGTGTATGATTTAGATATGTATTCTCATTTCTACCCCCTCACCTAAGATATGCAACCTGACTTACATCTGTACCATGACATCTTACTTCTATGGTTGTGCAAGCATAACAAGTAAGGATGTGTATCTGACCTTGTTTTCAGAGGAAAATGAGGCTGCAATAAGAGCTGAAAAAAACATCAGTTAATAATCAGATGAAGCAGCATCAGAAGAATTGATTTGAAAGGATAAATGAACTCAAGTTGTCGGTAGTTGCCACTGGGCTGCTAATGACATACAGGCCAGTTCACTTACAAGTAGTTCAGGAAACTCCTTGCCCGTTTCTGGGACAACCAGCTTTTGACACAGGTTTGTAGGATCTGCAGATGTGTGACCAGCTTTCCACACCCCCCAAGCTGCATGTCCACGTCTTCTTATGATCAAGACCACGAACACGCGCTTTTTGAGCTGTGAGGAGAGTCATCTGAAGGAGGCTTTCGCATGCAAGACCTGATGTTAATTCCTGAGAGGTCCCATCCCTGTACCCTAGGACTGAGTCTGGTGTGCAGCTGAGCCCTGCAACAGGCTGGCAGTGTCTACCTTGGCAGCTCCTCCTGGCCCACTTCCCCTCGTATCCATGGGTGTGGATTGACAAAACCGTGCTGCTCTTGGTCACAGCAAACCCATGCTTGGGGACAGCTGGCAACATCTGGCTTGGCAGTAACAACTGGCTCTCCTGGGGGAAAAGAGTGTCCCAGTGAACGGAGAGAGGATGAAGAGGGAATGCCCTGCACAAGTCGTTTCTGTCCCAGGCAGGTCAGTGGTACCACTGGGGGGGGCTCCTGAATTCCAGCCCTCAGCAGCCTGGTTCTTGATTGCTCATTCACCTCCACAGGCTGCTACAGTGGGCTGGAAGCAGGACAGACTGTTCAGACTAATCCAACTGTGAGCCTGGAGTCTCCGTGGTCTGAGTTAAGCACGTTCTTCAAATAGGTTTGATACAGATTAAAGGGAATTAAAACAGAACTTGCAAATCATAGTGTCATGGAATGGCTTGGGTTGGAAGGGACCTTAAAAAGCATTTAGTTCCAATCCCCCTGCCATGGGCAGGGATGCTACCCACTAGACTAAGTTACTCCTTTGAGTCCTTTGAGATTACACCCACTTGAAACCAATGCTAATTCCATGAAGTTTTTCAAGTGTATCAGCTACTGATTATTGTCTATTTCTGGATTTGCAGCTCAGCTACCTTGTAATCCCTGAAATTTTCTCTGTGTTTCACAGACACATACGTTGCTATCCCACAACTCTTAGGGCAGAACTACTTATTCTGTCAAAAGTCTCACATTTCTATTTACTGCTAGATTTAAAAAATAATCAAGAAGAGTAAAGGGTAAAACAAGATTGCTTTGTTAAGTTTTTTCAATTTTTCACAGAATATTCTGTTTTTTCTCAATAATAACTCTACTCTTTATTTATTTCTTACATGATATTTTGCTGTAGGACTAGAATCAGAAATTTGAACAACAAATAGACTAATATTTTCTATGTTTGAGTTATTATTCTGTAATGGAAATTCTGACAGAGTGCTTCTTTCCTATTTCTTTAAAAAACATTGGCCCTTGACCTATTTTATTCTCAGGTTTACTTACATCCAGCGTTTTCTGTAGCTTGGGAGAACGTGGTAGCTGTAGACAAGAAATAAAAAGCATTGGCCTCATAAAATTACAATATGATCTCTGAGTTTGGCTGCTGACCACACTCTAGAAGCCACAGCAGGCAGGATACAGGGTTAGTTGTGAGAGACACTTTGTATTCTCAGGCCTGTTCATATAAAGAAGATCATTCCTTTAATATGGGTTAAAATGTGTGTGTGTGGACACAGGTTTAGCAGTCCAGAACCAGTTGTGTGACAGGTGAGGTAGAAAGGCAGTGGGGCAGCAGGGGAAGAAAAGGAACAATGAGGTGCTCAGGAAACCTGAAAACACTGTTTTTCTCTAACAAAATAGTAGATGTTTAAGTTGGGAGTCAGTATTCCTTAGGTGTATAATTTCATGGATATATAAGAAACAGTATTTTTGAAGATGTGAGAAATATGTCTTTGTGAACTTTTAAAAACCCTGAAAAACACTTCTGGGATTTTAGCTTATTTGATTTGCTGATGCTTTTTTTTTTTTTTT
>NW_020955615.1:510931-574849 GCF_003031625.1 Empidonax traillii | reverse complement strand
AAAGAAAAGAAAAGGCAAAACTGACTGTGAAATACAGTTTGTAGATATAGTCAGATTTTTTGGCCATCTTGATTTCCTGGTGCCCTGTATTCTACACACAGTTCCGTGGCCAGAACAAGCTACTGTAGATGTGAGAAGAAAATGCAGGTCATCCTGATCTAAAGCACATGTCTCAGCCACTCTGTCTTTCCTCAGAATTTAGCCAGTGGTAACACATTAAAACACTTATGAGTCCATTCAGCACAGAGCTGTGTTACATATGTATGCTGGCCTACTCATTAAAATTCATGAGTAGTAGTGCCTTAAACTTGCCTACTACAAGGATTTTTTTGTTTGGATAGCCCAGACAGGCTCATAAAAGCCACCAGTACTTTATATTCTAGATCCAACTCTGCAGCAATAAAGCTCCTTTAAAAATTGCATAGATACAGAACTAAACCAAATGCCACAATATAAAGAAAACTGTAAAAATCCCACACTGTATTCTTAAACTGACAGCTTAATCATTCCCTGTAAGATTAGTGTCTGTGCACTGGCTGAATTAAAGCAGATCTTATATTTCATGGCTAGAATTCCAGTAAAACTAGAGCATGATACGCAAATATTTTCTTCTCCATTGAAGACTCCGAATTAATCGTTTCTGGAAAGGGGGCTGTTTTTTTTTTTCTTGAAGAATGGTAACATAAATAAGTTCTTAAACTAGGCTAGTATGATATATAACAGATTGCCAGTAATCCTTTTAGCTAATCCATCTATTTTGTCATTCTCACCTGAGAAGAGGTCTTTTTCCTTCATTTCTCGTGGAAGGTTTAGTGTTGGGTTTTCACATGTTACAAAAGACTTCACAACGTGTACAACCTGACAGATGTGTGTAATCCTGCTGATGTGATAACCACTGTGAGGGAGGCTTCGGACCTTGTGGCAGAGACTCCCGTGACTGCCTCAGAGTGAGTCTGCAGGCAAGTTCAGCTCTAGAAAGGCCTGGCATTTGAAATGGTTTGGTTTTAGAAACAATGTGCAGACAACTTATTGGAACAAAGTGAAGTATTTAATGAACCTGTCTGATCAATTATGATGAGAATAGATGATATGAGTTTCCCACCTACAGCAGGAAACCTGAAAAAATAGAAGAATCATCGAGTCCTGGATTATGGAAGAATTTCTAGATTTTTTCAGTCAAGTTTGATTTAAATTCTCAACCAAAATTACCTTCTAAACATATGTGCAAGATCTTAATTATACTTCTTGAATATGAATTTTGCAACTAACTAGAGGCTTTTTAGCACACCCTGTAAACTAGAAAATGCATGAGTTATCGCTGGTATTTCCATGTTTTTAATGCTTACATTTAAATTGAATTTATTTTTTGTGGTTCCCTACATTTTCACTCTTACATTTCCTTTTTTTTTTTTCTTTTTTGAATTGGTAACCTAACAGTTTGAACAGGTCTTGAGAAGGTACACAGATGTTAGTAAGGGATTTTGATCTCTGGGTGCCATGGAAAAGGGAGATTTGGAGAGTTTTGCAGAGCAGTAGGAGTCAGTGCTTGAACAATTAATGGAAACTTGCCAAAGAGCACCTTTACTCTCTCCATCCCCTGTGAAACATGATGACAAGTGACTTAATTTGTGGGTCACTTGAATTTCTCTGTGCTACCTTTGTAACATAGGCAGTGTCTAGTCTGCTTTTTTTAATGAAAGCTACGCTTTTTGTGTCCTCTGCCTTTCCAAAGGGCAGTTTTTAAGTTTTCTGTTTGTTGTGCTATAATGTTTCTGCATTCAGTTGCTGGTTTAGATTGGTCAAACCCCGTAGCAGTGCAAGCACTGCAGTGGTGATGGTGCAGAGCTTGATGTGTGCCAGCTGCTTGGCTATTTACCCAGCATTTTTGGGACAGGGAGCAACACCTGTGTGTCTGCAATTTCCTTTTTGACTTATCAACCTTATTTGTGATTTTCATTTAACAATCCCTGGACTCTTGTAGTGCAACACGTGTCCCATTGAGGCTCATCCTTGCTGGGATCATGGTAAACTCCAGCAGAGGAGCAAGAGGGAGGCTGTGAGCAATGACTTCTGTAGCTGTCCCAGTGCCAAATGTGATGCAAGGGGTTGAAGTTGGTTTGAGAACATCTGTGAGCTGCACTCGAGGAAATGACGACTCTGCAGGTATCTGCTTAGAAGCGCAACTTAGAAGCACATTGCTCCACTGGGGAGTCCTAAAGGAAATGTGGATTTAGATTTTTTTGTCATAAGATATTATTTAATTTAATGAAATAGGCTAAAGGAGAAAAGACTTGTCATGGTTTAACCTCAGACAGCAACTTAGCACCACACAGCTGCTCGCTCACTCCTCCCCAGTGGGACAGGGGAGAGAACTGGAAGGGTAAAAGTGAGAAAACTCATGGATTTGAGATGTGAAGCAAAGGCTGTGCACACAAGCAAAGCAAACCAAGAAATTCATTCCTCACTTCCCGTGGGCAGGCAGGTGTTCAGCCATCTCCAGGAGAGAACAGGGCTCCGTCATGTGCAACGGTGGCTTGGGAAGACAAATCCTATCACTGTGAACATCTCCTGTCCCTCCTTCTTCCCCCTGCTTATATGCTGAGTATGATGCCATACAGTGTGGGATATTCTTGTGGTCAGTTGGGGTCAGCTGTCCTGGCTGTGTCCCCTCGCAGCTTCCTGTGCACCCTCAGCTCAGCCGCTGGTGGGGCAGTGTGAGACACAGGAAAGGCCTTGGCTCTGTGTGAGCCCTGCTCAGCAATAACTAAAGATCCCTGTATTATGGTCTCTATTTCCAGCACAAGTCCAAAAGTAGGATAAATAGGCTAAAGGAGAAAAGATCCCCTCTCCTTTCCCACTTTCTGATAAAGCTGCTGAACTTTACATGTAGCTGGACATTCCACAGGCAAATAGATTGCAGTGTGAATGACTTCATGTAAACTTAAAATATTAGAGAAGCCTGGTCCTTCTTTAAATCCATTTCTTACTGTGGCCAGAGAACATGCCAGGGGTGTCTGAGCTGCGTCACCTTGAGAAAATCTGGAGTCTTTCCCTTTTCACAGGTCTGATGTTCTTTCCTCCCCATTCCCACTCTCCGTGTTTCCCTGTTTGCCGTGCCCTGCCTTATCAGTGTTAGATCAATCTTTCAATGGGAATGAATCTTTGACCGACCTTCCTCATACCTTTTGCTGTGCCATATAACTCTGGCAGGTCTGAAGTGGTTTATGGATTTTATTTGTTTGCATAACTCCAATGTGAAGATTACTCTGTGAAAGTTCTCAGAGCGTCCTGAGCGAAAGCAGGAGTTCAGCTCCTCCTTCAGGACTCTTCATAATTAATATATTTTGGAAGAAAAAAAGGTGTGGGATTTTTTTTCTTGCAGGCTATCTGGGAAAGTCTTACTTTCTCACAATAAATATCAGAGTACCTTTCATTTTTGACCAGCGAGGTGGCTTACTGACAGGGCTCTGGTTTCTGGTGTATGTAGGAAACTCAGGCTGAAACTCATAACCTGTCTATCTCGTTGTTATTACAGGAATAAATTTAAATATAATATATATCTGTTTCAAATAAGTTGCATAGTTATGCCATTGCCTTGCTTTACTGCAGCATCTGGGATTCATCAAATTATTATACAGCTGGTTAGATGTAAAATACATTTGTTTACTCAGTGCCTGTGTTTTCTGTTTCTGTGAATTGTTGGCGTTTTATTGTCTCTTTGTTTCAAATAAGCAAATTTTTAGTACTCTATATTTGGATTGTATGGACAGCTGAGTTTGGCAACTTATATCTTTCTAACCAAATTTCAGTTATGGAGAGAATTAGGTTAGATTTTATAATGTTAATCTATAATTCATTTGAGCCATTGTGAGAAGCAACAGATAGTGTAACTCCTTATGGGCATGAATAGATATGCAAACACAAATTAACATTATACTGTTTATCTGTTATTGGAAAGAAATTTTATTTATGCTTCAAAGTATAGCATCACTAGTTTTAATTTTACACTTCAATTACAACTAATTTTGAATCTCTCTTTTTTTTTTTTTTTTTTTTTTTCAAAGTAGAGGAGTTAATTGGTTAATTGCATTGCAGAGAAGACTTGATCTTAGAAGCTGAACCAGATGGTGATCCAGCCAGCAGGGAAGTGTGCTCCTTCCATCCACCCGCACTCCCTCAAACTGAAAGCAGTACATCAACATTAGTAATGCCAACTTCCATGACCTCAGTATTCAATGATGTTTTTCTTACAGTCTTACAATTTTTCAATCCCATAATTTTTTTAAGCCCTGCTCATAATTTTGGAATAGCTGAGTTTAGCAAAATGGACTTTCAACAGGGATAGTGATTATAGAATACTTTTGAAGTTGAAGTTGTTTTGACAATATAGGAAAGGTTTCCTTGCTTTCTGTTTCTTATAATGCTTAACACACTGACAGTCTTTCCTAGTGCAATCCAAGTGTTTTGGTCAAAGGATTAAAAAAAAAAATCCTCTCAAACTGTCTGCAGTACCAAATATTCTACTTGTTCTTGTACTCATGAAAGAATTCTTGTTGTCTTACTGTTGGTGGAAGAGTTAAGGAGCCTTTCAGTGATTTTGAGCTTCATGAAACAACACCCTGCCTTCTTTTTATCATCAGCCCTTGGGTTAATAACATTGCTTCACAGCAGTGTTGTAATGAAGCTTATGAGGTTGATGATAAAGGATGTGCTGGCCATCAAGAGAAGTATGGGGTTTAAGAGAGTCTTACATGAGCTTGGCAGGAAGGATCTCAACTCCTACAGGCCTTTTTGCTGTGGGATCACATGCCATTTGTGCAGTGATGTGTTTGTTGACAAATGTGACATAAAGAAATTTAGGAGGAAAAAGAAACCACATTTTCTTAAAGTGTTTTAGATCACTTTGTGGTCTAACCACATGCTCAAAAACTTCCTGAGCTGGAAACAGTCTCCAGATGACCTACAGGCTTTAAAACTTACCAAAACAAAAAGTTCTCCACCACAAAAGCATTCCAATGGTTGTACTCTGGTAGAAAATAGTTTCTCATCATATGCTTAAATACTGAAAAATGTTCTGGTTCCTTGTCACCTTTTATTCTTCTGCAGAAAATATAAACTTGTTATAGATTAACATAGCTTTTGGCTTATGGGATAGCTCTGTATACACAGCAATAAATTGGGGCATACAGTAAAAATTCAATGTAACTTGCCAAATTATCTCCAATGTCAGCCAGACACGACTGTTTTTCTTGGCATCAATTTCCATAGCATTTAAACAGTATAATGCATATTTCTAGCATCTCTTTTTTTCAGAAATAGCATTTTCACTGGAAAACTAATCTACTGTGAATCTGGGTAATAATTGACCACCATGTCCAACAGTAATTTCAATTTAACAATATAATTTGTCCTAGATCTCAGTGGGAATTTGAGGATTTATCATTGAGGCTAACATGGGTAGAGTTTTTTTCTGCTCTTTGATATGTATGCTTTCTTTTACAAGTTTCTACCCTGTACCTTTCCTTGAGATATTGGGTTTCTTTGAACATATAGAATTGTGCAGGTCATATATTTCTCCTCTGTACCCTTGTGTCTGCTGTAGTCAGATGAAAATGCACCTCATTTAGACTTACCTGGCTGTAAAACAAACACCTTATTAATCTAGAGCTCTGCACAGCCTACATCACCTGCTGAAGAAACTTGGCTCTTCGCTCCCAGGACTACATTGTTATCGATACTGGAAGTAGCTGCTCTCAGCCCAGTTTGGGAGAGTTTTCATGAACTATTCACACCTTTCATTACAGGCTAATATACCCTTAACTAGGCAAATGTTTATTGGAATCCAAGCTAACGTTTGGAGCTGATTTTTTCCTCTAGTTCTCTCAGTCCTCTCTTGGCAGTTCAAAGAGACCCTAAACAGGATGCATGTTATGTCTGTATGAAATGATGGAATATTAAGGCAGGAGTAAATGATAAGGCTTCTTATCTTAATATTGTAGAATTATTCCCTGCTTATAAGTGAACTTGTGCAACTTGCGCAACCATCTCTAAGCTTAAATAGGCACAAGTCTTCAAGATGTGTGTTCACAGCCACTAATGCACTGCAGCCCTTCCCTCTCTCCCAGTAGGCAGCTGATCTTCTTGTCTCTGCTCATCTGAGGAGATAAACATCCTTCAATTCAGGTCCCTCCAATCACAAGTATAATTAATACATTTTTCTCCAGCTGGCCAGGATTCATTCTGACAGTCTCTCTCCAAGTCAATGAACTTAATCATTCTGAAGGATTTACCTCTATGTACTTCAAAGATCTTTATTTACCTCAATTTTATATGTGGCTTCACATCTGCTCCTAAAAATAAACTTTTTCTTTGTTTGTTTTAATGCAGAAATTGGAAGCTAAACTAACAATTCAACATGCTTCAGCTTTTCTGTGAAGGTAAATATTAATGATTTAAAATAAAACAACATGATAAGTTTCAAGGCCAAAAAGATCTACTGTCTTTCAATCTTCTTCA
The DNA here is from genome assembly GCF_003031625.1 of Empidonax traillii. NCBI lineage: Eukaryota > Metazoa > Chordata > Aves > Passeriformes > Tyrannidae > Empidonax > Empidonax traillii. Next base: position 568,333 of record NW_020955615.1, on the reverse strand, counting down.
ACCTCTCAACTTTTAAAATTTAAGTTGATGGTGGAGGTACAAACCTGTAGAATTTAGACTAACTGGCAGCATACTTTAATTATTTGTGGCTATTTTGTATTCCTCAGAAATACTCTGTACACTGCCAGCATTGGATATAATTGTATTAGAACTGAGAGTTCTGGTTCTTGGGGTCCATTTTTATTTCTTCTGGAGTCAGCCCCTATTTTTTGTCATTTATAAGACCCTGTCTTTAATTTTTTTAAACTTACAAATTTGTACATTTGGGATATTAGCTACATCCTTCTAGGAGAGGTTATTAAGCATCATTATTAGAGAAACACTAATATTTTTTACATCTTTCAGAGCAAAAGACTACTTCAAACTAAGCAAACATGATTAATAAAGCAACTCAAATTTTGAAAAACTTTTGTGGTTGGACAAACTGTAACCTGACCCATGAAGTTCTAACACTTGCAATCCTGGAAGTGGGTGCTATGAGGATTCTTTTAGTGCCTCTTCAGATATTTGTCAGCAAAACAGCATAAGATAGTTCCCAAACTACAGTTTATTTCCTATTTGAAGCAACAAATGCTTTCAAAATGTTGCTGTGACTGTGGGAAACATATTAATAACATAGCTATAATGTATTTCAGGATTTTTCTTGAACTTCATATCAAGTTCTGACCAGTTGCACTGTTGTGTCCGCTAAAAGCAGGACTATAATAAGATCTGGGGAAAGGGCATGCCTTCAGAACAAGCTTATGCCTGTGGTCTAAGGTCCTGCTTTCTGCTCCCAGCCTCCCTGATTTTCAGACCTGCTGCACAAAACACCTCTGCGGTTCTGCTGACGTCTTTGCCTGAACTTTGTGGTGCGGTTTTTATACACTTCGTTATAGCTGAACACAATAGAGGTTTGTCTTGGTTTAGAATTAAGTGCACAATTAACTGTTCTCTCCAACAAGATAAACAATACTGGTTAACTATTTCTTTGTGTGTAAAGGTAAATCTCTGTACGCAATCCCTGATTCTTTGTGCTGTGTGATACGTCAGCCTGAATGCCTAAAGAAAACAGAGCAAGAAATCATGCCCACTTTTCCACTTGCTTTTTTTTTTTTTTTTTTTTTTTTTAAATGAAAAATATGGTAAGTGAATTAGAGGCTACATTTTCTCTTGATCTTTTTAGGGTATTATTTCCCCAGGCAGATTCTATGGAATTAGAGAATGAATGGACAAGTGTATTGGCAACGAGTCAGTTTGCCACAGTAGTCTTAGTAAGAATTTCTGTGCTAATTATTTTGACTTAATGCTGCAAGTTCACGTTTTCTACCCAGAAATCTATTGATCCTTACAGTTTGTTGCTTTTTTCTCATCATAGAAACTCTATGAAGATGCAAGGTGTTTATCTTCCAGCAGAGTCTCTATTTGGAATATGAATTACCAAGTGAGAACAAATGACATATTTGGAAAATTACAAGTTCCATTCCAAACATTTTATACCTTTGTACCCTATTGTCTTTTTTTTTTCTTTGACTAAACAATGATTTAGGTTTAGTGCTCATTTGCTTTGTGAACTGATGAGCAGTACCTGTGGTTTTGTATCTCCTTGTGTTAATCAAATCACCATAACACGAACGAAATTCTCAAACACTCTTCCCTTCTCTTGCTGTGACTCTTTTTATTCCTGTGTCCTGGATTTTTATAGCATAGAATTACAGTATGTGAAATGTGAAGCAAATATGTAAAATACAGCAAGTTTTGGTATCCCTCAAAACAGAGGCTGTGGAATGACTGATACAGAGCTTGTACTCCTCGATCAAAAAGTCTCAGAAACCTGCCATGCGCTGCTTCTTTTCATATACCTCTCTCTTTTTCACATCATTCATATTCATATCAAGGAATTTCCAGTGGAAAAAAAAAGCATTATTTATCTTCTCTTCCATTTTTTCTGCAACAGGATCAAATGTGATTTTTCTCTAAGTAATACACGTTGCTTCAAAAATACATATATCTCTTTTTATGTTGCCATTGATTTCAAAGGAGATAAGGCCTTTAATTGAATCCACCACTGACCTGAGACTTCTGAAATATAACACACGCCCTCAAGTTGACCAAGGGTCAGGTACACTCCTGTGCAGTGGGTTAGCACAAACCTTATCACTGTAAGTGCCTCATAAATCTTGAAAATAGGAATTTTCTCTTTAGGGGGGATAAGTTTTGCCTAACTCTAGGTACACGTTGTAGTGAATGTAGATGTTTGGAAAGGTCTTTGATTGTAGTTAAGAAGTCGAGAACAGCACAGGTACGAATATTGCAATCCAGTCTTTATTATCTGGTGTTCATAACACTGATTTATTAATGATGTTCAAAAGAAAATGATGTGATTTGCCAGATTAGATAGTGGCTGTTCCTAGTGTAGATTTACCATTGCTTTGTGCATAGCCAGGGTGAGTCACTTCACGTCAGTAGGAATGAAAAATATACAGTAGTATGCATAAGAATATTTTTTTGTGCCTAGTGTGGCAACAGATTTAAGTAATATTAGTTACTAAGTAATTACTATTAGTTAATGCATCTGCAGCTTTATAAGTGTAAGTAATACACAAAATCAACTTTTATGGAATTTTTCCCTACAGGCATAGAAAGCCATATCTACTTTGGATGAGTTCTCTTTTCTCCATGTCAGCTGTTTTAATCTTAAAGCTCTGGAATTCAAGCTGTGTTTATGGATTACCACTGATCACAATCTGTAAGATTTTTATATCCTTGACTATGCAAGCTTAATTCCGGTCCTATGTTTCTAGAGAAACTGCTTGTGGAAGCAAGATTTAAAATTTGTTTTCCATTAGTATTTAAGCTTGAGATTAAAATTCACACTAATGAAATGCAGATGCACAATTTTACTTAGAAGCTGGATGTGGGAGGATCACTAAGCTGGCTAGAATTAAAAAAACCCAAACCAAAACAAAACAAAAAACCCCCAAACAATCAAAGAATATAAACAAAAATGAAAAAAAACTAGAACTAACTGGCAAATATTTCAGAAAATAGTCAGACATTGCTTACATGGGTCTAGCAGACAATTTAGAAACAGAAAGTGTTGTCATGGGTTTTATTACTTTCCCCTATCATCTGTGGGTTCTGTTGGTGATTGTTTGTTTGTTTGTGGAAGGCTGGATTTTATATTCAAAGTGATCTCGGATTATAAAGCCACAGATGCAGTAAAGTTAGAAAAGGCCTCTTCTGATCACCTCACCCAAAGCCCAAGCTTTGAATGACCCCAAGTAGGGTCGCCTAGAGCAGGACAGTGCCTACCCAGATTTTCAATATCTCCAAGGATGGAGATTCCACAGCCAGTCTGGACAACATTACAATGTTTGATCACCTTCTCAGTAAAGAACTGTTATCTTGTATTAAGATGGAGTTTCATGTGTTTGAGTTTGTGCCCATTGCCTCTTGTCCCATCACTGGGCACTACAGAGAAGCATTCTGGCTTAATCTCCATCCCATGTGCTTGTGCCTGATGTTATTCCTCCCCAGACAGAGGACTTGGCACTTCCCTACATTCAACTTAATGAGATTCCTGTTGGCCTTTTTATCCAACCTATCAGTGCCCCTCTGAACACCAATATAACCATCTCGATCATAATTTACTCCTCTACTTTCCATATAGTTTGAAAACTAACTGCAGGCGTACTCTGTTCAATTTTCCAGGACATTAGAGAAGAGGTTAACTGGTAAGGACATGGTAACAACCCCAAGACACACCACTAGTGACTGGCTCCCACCTGGACTTTCTGTGGCTGATTATACTTTTCTGGGCTCAGACATCTAGCCAGTTTTTAATCCATCTCCCAGTCACTTATCTAAACTGTACTTAACTATTTATCTATGGGTATGTTAAGTGAGAGAGTGTCAAAAGTCTTGCTAAAGACAAGTAAACATCATCCATGGCCTTCCTGTCACCCAGCAATCTAGTCAAGCTATCAGGCTGCTCAGGCATGATTTACTCTTACCTGCTCCTGACTGCTCTTCATAACCTTTATATTCTTCATGTGTCTAAAAAAATGTTTCCAGGATTATTTGCTTCACCAGCTTCACAGGGATGGAGGTGAGGCTGACCAGCTTGTAGTTCCTTGGATCCACCTTCTTGCTCTTTTTGAAGATAGACATGACATTTGATTTCTTCCATTCCTCAGAAACCTCTTCAAATTGCCATGATCTTTCAAAGATAATCAAGCAACAACATCAACCAGCTTCCTCAGCTCTCGTGGCTTCATCCCATCAGCTCCCACGGACTTGTGTGTGCCCAGTTTGTTTTTCCTAGTGTTTCCTAACCTTGGCCTCCTCAACTGAGGCTAAGTATTTCTTGCTCCAAAAATAAGTCCATTAAAATTAAGACAGAGCAGCATACTGCCATCAGTATTAAGTCCTTTGATTTCAATCTAATGGGGCATTCTGATTTTGTTTTTTTTCCCATCAGAACAAACCTGGAAGATGCTGAGCATCCAAAATTCCACAAGCATTTTCTTGGCATCTGAGTTCTCAATAGCAGTTTGTAGGATCAGCCTCTCCAGAATTGTTCATAAGTTTCATGTTTAAACTTGAGGAATAAATCTTGGAGATATGACATTCATTTTGTTTGTTATTTTAGGCCACTTTATACTTGATCTGATCTTCAAGGTCAGTGTTCTTGTCTCTTTTTTTAAGATAAACAAATTTGTATCCTTTTTTGACCAGGACATCACATCTCAAAAGTATGTGTGACAGAGCTGCAGTTTACATTTCATCTGCTTCTACAGTCGGTTCTGACAGCTGCCAGGAAAGGAGCACAGCGTTGTTCCCTGCCTGGATTTATGGCTGTGCCTTCATCATTGCTGTAATTCCTCGTTGCAGCAATGTCCTGGGAAAGTTTTTGTCTGACGTGGGTAGGTGATAACGCAGTGGTCACACCAATGTGAAAAAATGGTCATGTTAATGTACCATTAGCAGGGTTTGCAAATTGCTGTCTTCCCTCCATGGCGTGTCTGTGCTCTTTACCAAGAACCTTCCCACTGAGGGATATTCTTGCAATATTCTAAAATTTCCATGCTAGGCCTTTAACAGAAAGAATTAGAGACAGTAATCCAGGCAATTTGCATATGCCTCAATATATTTATACAACAGTTTTTGTTTGTGATCTCTTTGTAATTCTTTGGTTATTCTCTCACTTTTCAGTCTGCCCATTAACACTTTCTAGACATTTCCCATTGTTTGGTCCCCATGGACCAGAAATTTAGACTAAAATCTTGGTCAGTAAACAGAATTTCTGGTGGGAAATGCAAAGTTTTGGAAATCCCCCAAATAATGAAAAGCCTGCAAATTTTCACAGTTGATTGTAATTCATTGTTTAAATGTATTGTATGTCTTATATGTAATACAATATTATTTAAAGACTAGTGGCACAAAAAAGACCAAAATTACAAACTAAAAGCTTTCTTTAGAAAAAATTATGAGAAACTATGTTTCATTTGAACATTTTTGCTGTCGAAAAGTTATTAGAATTGGTATGTTAATTGCAGTAATTTCTTCCTGGGACACTTATCCTTTTTTTTAAAACTATCATTATTTTACCAGTAGCAGCATTTGCACAAGATTTTGCATGACTTTTCTGTGTTCTGGTTGGTGAGCAAGTAAAGTTAGCAAAACCAGTCTGTCATTTGCAAGGAGTTTTGTCCTAACTCTGTAGTCCGTTCTTTCCCACTTCTCTCAGCTTTTAAAAGAAATTCTAGGTATGTTAACAGAGGTCATTTCTCTGGGACACTGTGCCGGGAAGAGCTGGCAATCTAAACAAAAATGAGAAACAGGGGTGGAAATGTTAATGTCACCATTTTACTAATGGAGTTATGATAAACACACTGAAGTCACCGATTAACCTTGTGACAGAGCCAGAAACTGAACCCCGTGACCCTCTCCCTGGATTTAGCACAGCAATACCATCTTTAAGAAGGAGCTTTGCCAGAAGTGGCAGTGAACAAGAGGCAGTAAAAACCGAATGATTTGTTGGTTATTTCCTTGTGATGGCTTACATTTTACACCTGTAGCACCAATACTGAAATTCACTTACAGCCATCACAATGAAAAAAGCCATTATCAATGGCATAGATGTATGTCTATTACCAAGCAATAGACATAATCTATTTACCACTTAGGCTAATTTTATTTCATTATTAAGACACTTACATGACACATCCCCTTCCCCCCTCCCCCAAATATTCCTAGTCCTGCTCTGACAAAATGAAATGCTGGCTCCTATTTCAAATTGTAAATAGGCTTACTTGTCTAATTCAGAAAGCTGCCATTGTAGTTGAAGCAAAGAGAACTTCCTTCTATTATTTGTAAACTGCAGGAGGCTAAATAATCTCTTACATTATAAACAGCACTCACACACAGATATTCACATACACTGAAAAAGAATTCATGCTTTTGTCTGGAGTAAAATGAAGTCCCAGAGGTAATTTCTGGACAGTGTGGGAAATAATGCCTCCCGCAGAAAATTTATGGCCATGATTGTTTAATAGAAATGAAAAATATAGTGTTAAATGTTTTTAACAAAAACATTTAATTGTTTCATATTTTTCATCTGACTCTTACCACTGCCAATTTATAGAAATTACAAATCCTGGACCAAGTTTTAGGTCACTTCACAGGAACTAGTTTAACTAATTCCAATATATTGTTTTGGTCACATCATAAAATTATTTGTTGTATATATATTTAATTTGAATTTATTGCTGGTCTACACTGGAAATAATAGATTTTATACCAAAGCTCATAAAAAGCCATTTGGGAATAATGCTAGAAAATACTAGAGATCATTTTTTATTTCAGTTTATAACTGACAGGAAGAGTTTTCTAAGAAACAGCAGATTATTTGTCTGGAGAATGATTTTTCCACCCGTATTTAGGTGTAACTGAATGCTGTAGGTGTGATGAGCAAACAGGCAAAAGCCTTCCACTGCAGATCCTGAGGCTCCCGTTCAGTTCTTGTCCTGGGCTGATACCTCCAGCCTCCTCATATGACCCTGCTGCAGTTGGACTGGAGGCTTCACATTGATCAGACATGATAACAATTATGAGCTCCCTTGCCGGCTGTTTCCTGCGCAAACTGCCATGGGCATGCTCAACCTAATGAGTTTTCTCATCTGTTCTGATGAATTTCTCATCATCTGCATAGAAAAGGGGAAACTCTTAAACAAAATTCAAATTTCTACTAATTTTCTTTAATCAGAACCAAGCATGATTTTTTTTTTTCTGAAAAGAACAAAGTTTGATTTCCCAACCTGACTGCTCTATGAAAAAAACCCCAGAAATAATCCTTTATGACAATTTTTTTCTCTGCTTATCTCAGAGTCCTTTGCACACTTTCAGGGAGGTGTATTGAAAACCACTGTCTTACCTTTGCTGTCTTTCCCCTTTCCGGCTGTCCTTCCCTTCTGAGACCTCTGGTAATGTTTCTTTGGAGTTTGGGGGGATTATCAGCAGGTGCACAATTTCCCTTTTGCTTTAGCTTCTCTGTCAGTAAAAGGAGCATAAATACAGCTTGACTTTTCCATGGCAGCTGTGAGCCAAAAGCTCATGCTTATAAAGCGCGTTAGGCTGGGTACATGCTAATGTCAGATAAGGGTAGGTTAGTGATTGTTATTTCTTTGGCTTAATTGATAATAGAAATAATTGAAAGTGAAGATAAAATTTAACCCTTTGGACTTATGTAGATTTGAGAGGCTGTATTGTTTTCATCCACTGACTCTTTCTGATGATGTGAATTTTATCCCTGAGGAAAAAAAAAAATTATACCAGCAGCAGCACTGAAGAGAAATCCTGTAATAAGCAGGGCAAAAAAAAGTCATATATGCCCTTTGGATCCTCTGTCCCTTTCTCCTCTAGTCTGAATTCACTTTTCCTTTATATAGGACTACCATTAAACAGTGAAAATCTCAAGACACTTGTGGTCTTGCAGTCACCATTTAAGGGATGCTGGGAGTCAGAGAGAAGCACTAAATTGCTTGTCTAGTGATAAGCCAAAGCTATCATTCACTGCATGGGTTTTGGACCAGGCTAGGGGTTTATTTTAACTCTATACTTGCAGAGATTCCTCGTAGCGTATTTTTTCACTGCATTTAAATCCCTTACTATTAACCAAGGATGCCCAGAGCAGCTTCTTTTGTTGTGCTTTGAGGAGAGTTGGGAACTGTAGAGGGATGATGCAGGCACAACCAGGTATTTCCCTGCAAAATATCTATCCAACAGCTATTCAGCTTCTCTTGTTTAGTTAAACAAATAATTTAAAGATAACCATCAGACATTTTTCAGCAAACCCCTCACTGAAACAATTGCATGTTTCATAGTTTCCAAAAGCTTTCACAAAAGTCAGCAGATTTATGATTTAAAGAAAAATACCCTATCACATTCAACAGCTTGCAAAAACAAACTTCCTCCCAATTTTGACGTTCCCTGATCACAGTGTAATCTTGTTTAAAGGGCAATTACTGGATAAGACCTTTGTAACTGTTTAGTTGAAAGCTTCTTGCTGTCTCAGTGAAGTGTTCACACTGAGCATCTACTGCTGTTTGCTCTTGTGGTGCACTTGAGCTACTCTTGCTCTCAGCACTAAATGCAGCCCATTGCGAGCAGGTTGTGAAAGCGCTGACCTTTAGCAAAGAGGAAATAATCCTCAGCCCTTGAAGACATAGAAACTTCCACAGGAATTAATCATCACTTCTCTGGTAACTCACCAGGCCTTTAGGGGCTGGACTATGCTTTTGGGACCAAGCCCTGACCTCACGGGGTCACAGTTCTTCCCACGCACCACTCCTGGGCTTGAGAAAAGGAACTGTGAGCAGATCTGGAAAAGGAGCAGGTTGGTTTCTCTCTGGGTAGCCAATTCGGTCTCCCAGGTGGGAGTAATGCCATGACACTCTCATTTTTTTACTTGAGGACTCAAAGTGATGTGAGAAAAATACATCACTACAGGCAACCCAGTGTCTAGTTAAAGCTGGTGTGTAAAGTTAATGGGGTCTTCACCATTTTCTGGCTCTTTCTAATTAAAAAAAAAAAAAAAAAGAAAAAAAGAAAAAAAAGTGATGTTTTAATTGCATAACTAATCTTTATTATCCTGGTACATGTATTTGTCAGGTCTCAATGTCTGTGTTTCCCTTCCCCTTAGGGAGCTAAGTCTACTTTAATCAAAATATAGCATCACTGTTCAAACTTGCTTGTATGGACTGGCTAAAAATAACAGTGTAATCAAAAATGCTTTCAGTTGCTCAGCAAGCCATAGCCCATAGAATGCTGCATACTACTCAGGAATATAACCACAGTAAAATCAGAAAGCTAGGACATCTCACAGAAAACATAACTGGACTCTATTTCACTTATTCTCTGAGGTACCTTTAAAAAATCAGTTATGTAATAAATGTGGTCGGGAATTATTTGTCGAAATGGTTTATATGTGTGTTGGAAAGGGGCATTTTGTCAGAACCACTTTTTTTTTTTTTTCTGAAATGTTATTTCAGTTTCAATAAAACTTTCCACAACACAGATACTTTGAGTCCAAGGCAGAATTTGGAGGGACTAGATCCGGGCCTGGTAGCTGGGGATGTCTGTCAAGGAAAAGTGTTTAATCCAGAGGCTGCAGTGTTTGCATAAAATGTAACAGAAACAAATCAATGCCCTTTGCCCATAATAAGAATCCAAAATACAATGTGTAACGGTGAGAGGATGAATGTAATGGAATCCCTTTCCAACAGGAATAGCAAAAATACTCATCTGATAAGACGCAGGTCCTAGTTTAATTAACATAGGGCTTCATAAACTTCTGTTTGTGAGAGGGATTAATGTAGTGTTTGCCTGTAAGTGCAAAGAGGGAAACAGAGACACCAGCAGGCCCATTGCAATCTTGTATTTTAAAAAAGCCTCTAAAGTCTTGTTTTCGTCTTGCTGACATACAGCATCAGGTTTGGAGCTTAAGGTAAGATGGAATAATAAAACTGTTCTCTGTGTAAATTTATTGTGAACTCAGGCTTTATACAAGCATTGAATGAGTTGCCCAAATGGTAGCTAAGTTATCACATCTCAATTTTGTGCATTTTTGTGCAGTTTCATTCCTAGTTATACTTGCGTTTCTCAGTGTACCAAAGCCCAGGGACAGGGAAAATGTGACAAAGAGCTGCTGTGAGCAACAGAAATTATCAGTTTGAGTATCCTGAAATGCTTAGAATGGTCTTTGTCAGCAAAAGATTCTTTAGTGTCTCTTTTCTCTCTGTTTATTTCTGGGCTGAAACATCTGCAAAATTTTAAAAAGTAAGGCATCATATTTTCAGCAGGAGAATATGTGTAAACCTTAAAAGGCACAATTATTAGTGCATAAGGCATATTATATTTCCTTTCTGTGCCTTTGAAATTATAGACAGAAGTAAAAACTTGTTATTTATGTATTGTGCAGTTTTAGAATGTAATAAAAACAACTTGGTATTGTCAAAAAAAGAAAAATAATACTTTAAAAAGTACAGTGGTTCTCAGTGAACATAATTGTCATCACCAGGCCAAAACCAACTCTAAAATTAAATTTAAGGTTCTGTCAATTTTAAGACGAGAGAACCTCAAGTCATTTAAATTTTAGGAAAGTAATAGAAAATGGCAGATGGTTTCTTCTGTATTCTCAAAAAACAATATTCTCCAGAGAAAAGAGGGGGTTAAGAACTAGGTAGCCAGTTCTGATAATGATGTATTAAATAGAGCACATATTTTCAAACTGGTGCAGGAAAACACAAAGATCTATAATTAATTAATTAATTTAAAACAGTTACAGGTACATCTAATCTGCTAGGTGGTTTGTCATTCACATTCTATAAAACTGAAGACTTTTAGCACCTAAACTGCTAACAGAATGAAATGTTACCTGACAAGATGTACCAACAAGCATTTATAGAATTGGGTACTGGATAAGGAGTATCGAGATCTTTAACAAAATTGTAACTATTGATGAACTCTCATTTTTCTGTCACCATGGTGGTATTACCCTGACAGGATACAGAAGAACCCATTCCTTCTGACATGATTTATGGGAGATCAGTTCCAGTGATGTGTCCTGGCTGTGTCAGTTTTAGCTGACAGAAGAAAAAAGTAAGATTTTGCCATTCTTTCAACTTTGCCAAGAGACTGGAGGGGAAAAAAAACCCCAAACAACCAAAAACCTATCAAGGGCAATTTGAGCATGTTATTTTGAAGATGTATTTTAGGGCAGGGATTAATTTCCCCATCTCTCATTATTAGTCACACAAGGAGCCTAGATCAGTTGTAGGCCTTCCCAAGGGAGAGGTGTGCTCCCTCCAAAGATGTGTTCCTTGAATCCAAGAAAGACCTTCTTTCATTTTGGATTTCTTGTACTTTTGAAGGGCACGGGGATAGGGGAAGGGAAAGGCACTCCTAAACAGAAATTCCCAAACTGTGATTAACCAGCCACATAATTGATGGTGGTAGCACTTGGCACTGAGAAAAAAAAAAAAAAAATTATAATCATACATTAGTATGGGATAGTACTAATCCTAGTTCAGAACTTCCAGGTGAGGGACTGCAGCTGTTTATTTTAAAATCTGTTTGTTTGTTTGTTTGTTCAATATTGCAGAATCCTTCCTGTTGGCAGGAAGAAAGGGATGTGTTTGAGAGAAACGTCCATCAAGAGAGGATCACCAAGGCACCACATGTGGGGCTCAGAGACCTGTGCTCAATTTTCACCTTTGACAAATTTTTCTTGACTCAGTGTGAGCAATTTGCTTTTCCTTGGATTGCATCTGCTCTTAGAAAATGAACCCACTCCTGAATAAAGGTATTGAAAGACTACATTAATCTTCGTGGGGTGCTCAGACATGGCCCACTAAGTACCTGGATAGATGGCTGACAGCCAGGATTAGGCAAATTACTAATTGCTTTCTTTCAGCTCAGGTTTTTGGGTTGCTTTGTAATCTGTTGTGTGGGACGACACCAAGATACAAGTGCTAACTATGAATATGAGACTGTAAAATGTATATTTGTCTGTGACAGAGCCATGAGAAAGAGAAGCTTCCCTTTTCTGCTCTACTATTTTTCGTCACGCAGCAGGATGAAAGTTGGTTACATGAAAATTTGAACAATATAGTTCAGAGGCAAATGGAAAGGAAAATCTGAAGAATTCTGTCAAGAGAGATGCGATCCCTCTCCCAAATAAAATTTGTAGTGGGATATAGTAGCACATGAATTTCCACATAAGACATCTGAGGCAGCTTTTAATTGCCTGCTTACAGAGATTTGAATTGGACTAGAACTGATACTAGTATCACTTTTCTTTGGAGGAAATCTATTGTGCACATTTTCTTGACTGACTGCCCACTGTGTTTTTGTATTATTGTCGTATGCTACCACCTGATTTGTTTAATTATCTACTTTGTAGGTGTTCCTGTTCCCCAGGAAAATAAATCCCCAGACTCAGAGCAATGCATAATCATGCTCGTGAAAAGTAACTGTGAAAACGTAAACGGTAAGAAAACTAAAGAAACCAAAAATACCTGTAGTGCCAATTCCATAGGTGACTTCGTACAGAATTGTTGCTATAGCATAGAAAAACAGAAACAATGTTTTTCTGCTAAATATTAACAGCAGCAACACTGTTACTCTGAAATGTTGACCACGTGAATCCAGAGGTAAGTGATATATATGTTTCAGACGTTTAGGCTTTTGACCTTTTCAGTATTTGTTTGCCATTTCGTTCTCTCACCTATAACCTGGAGATTTATGGCAGAGTAAACTTATTAATCCTAACAACCATATTTTCGTTTGGAAGCTGGACTGACCGTCAGTAAACATCAAAAGGACTCCTTGGTTTTCAGGGGACACCTGTTAAAAGAGAAGGTTCCTGCGTCACCCAGCACTGCTGGAGTAAAACCTGTTTACTGTGCTACTACTGATGGCTGTTAACACTTGGGAACCTTGCAGGTCCCCTCAGACAATGGGGAGCTGCAGAATTAAAACCTCTTCGAGTGTGGGGGCAAGTGTGTATCTTCTTGGCTTGAGTTTCAGTAAGTTCTTCGCATTTTAATATTAGTCACGAGTGGTTTTTAGACCCAGGTCTGCAGCCCCTCCAAAGACAAAGAGTCTTTGCAAAGCTGACTGGAGCTGGCTGATGGGGGTGAATGTTCCTCACACCATGGACCCAGGCCAAGGCCCATTAAAGCCAACTGTGATCTTTCCACTGACTCCTGTGCATTTTGCCTCAGATCCTCAGGGCAAAATACTGCCTCTGTGAGTCACAAAAATGTACTTTTCCCCACAATTAATTAAAATTGTTTGAATTCACGAGACTTCTCATGAGATCAAAATGGCAATCAATATGAGAGTGAGCAATGTTGTCTTTATCACTATGTAGTCCATGTTTTACATTTATTCTTTGACTTTTGTGTTATTTTATGATCAGGAAGTAACAGTTTTATTTTGGGAGTATCCTGCCTGATTGGGTTTGTGCAGTGTGCATTTGTATAATGTTTATGCACCAGTTTGTGAAGTTTAATTGAAGATGAAAAGCTATATCTTTTTAAAATTTCAGCAGTTTTAGTGCAGAATGAAATCATACGATATTGCAAAAATGTATAAAATTTAAGGCACTAGAATTAGAAGCATGATATTAAAGTTAAGTGGTCTGACCTTTAAAAACACTCAGTCCTTTGGATACTTGGATAATAATTTCAATTTTTGTATCTGAATGCACCTTTTAAAAATGGTCTTTTTTCATGAAGTTTAAGTATCTTGTCAAGTAACAGCTTGGGACTTGACAGGCTGCTCATTTGATGTTCCATTTATGTGCAGGATTTCTAGGTGCCAGACCCTACCCTTCCAGAAATGGAAGTTGATTCTCTTTGGTGCCAGTAATGTTAGTATTCACCTACATTTAAAACTACTTAATTTTGTTTTTTTTTCTCTAACTATACTCTTTATAAACAAACAACTCAGTGCAGCATCACCTGTGAAAAAATTCAGTGGGGAATGCCGCCCACACTCCAAATGTTCTCCCAAGTGAAGTGTGCCTCATGCTTTCCCAAACTGCTTCAGGGTGGCTTCCTTGACAGACCAGATTATGCTGCTGCTCAGGTGCTCCAAACCATCCTGCTGTCTTCTGTGGCTCTTCTGACCTTTGCTGTGAGGCTGACTCCAGCATTCCCAAGCTTGCTGGGATCTGGGTGCTGCACAAAGGACTGGGATGGTTTCACTCCAGCGTAGGTGGCACGTGCCTCTGGGAGGACTTGAGCAGCTCCACACTCTTCCCACGCTCATGTTTTCTACCATCCACGCTGCACTGACACTTCCTGGCAGCTGCATAGACCTGCCTGCCAAAGCAGGTCATCCTGTGTGAGGGCAGCATCCAATAATAATATTCTATGAGATCCACTTCTGGTTATAAACAATTCGCAGCAAAACCAAAAAGTACCTACTGTTCTCAGAATTTTTTTTTTCCCCTCCTGCAAATTCATGCTTCGTTAATCTTCCTAGTTTTTTATCAGTTTGTTTTTCAGGAGTTTGTTTAATTTATGGGTTTATTAGTTTTCCAAGAACTTTTGCTAGTTGCATGATTTGCTTGTGTTTTTCCAGCAGGAAATGAAATCAAGACTGGCGAATGATGCCAATTGTAAAAACTTTATTAACAGCAGAGAAATGTTTCTTGGAGAAAAGTTGAGCTTTACCACCTGTGTTCTCAGTCCTGAAGATAGTTTTCTATGAGAACTTGGGTAAATCTCCTCACAGCACTCCACCTCTCTGTAAAATGGGGATAATGCCTTATCCAGTCTAGAAAAAACACAGTTGAAAGCGCAAATAGAAAGCCTGATGGTAGGAATGAAAACTGTTCTGGCTGACACAGATCTTGGAGCCTTGAGGTTTTTATGAATTAGCTTTTGATGTCCTGTTCATGATTCTCAAGAGTTTTAAAAAAAAAATTAAAAGAATAAACCAAAATGAATGTGACAGGATCCTTCACTCACTTTTCACTTGGACAATAACTGAACTGTCAGCCAGAATTTGCCTACGTGCATGCTGAGCAAAAACTATTAGGAGTCCCTAGAGGGATAACACATTTTTCACTGTAATCTGTGAGAGTGTCTTCTCTGACATCCACTGGATAAGACGGGTTGCACTGAGTTGTGCAAGAAGAGAAAAAGGAAAAGGCAATCAAAACCCAAAGTCAAATACCACATTAGTCAATGAAAATTTTGCTTTCAAAGGTTTTCAGGGTTACAGAACGGCAGTTGTTTTTTCCACCTGAATAGTACAAAATGGCTTCTTTTACCCAGATAACTATCAAAAATAATTTTTCTGTTATAAAACATGTCAGTTATACTGTAGTGTTTTCTTTTGGTTTTTTCCATGCTAAACTTAGAGTTACCTTTTTTTAGAATTAATACTAGTCTCCTGATACAAACAGAAGAACAGAGTTATGTTCTGTCTTCTGGAGTTTGTGTCTTGATTAACAAATGCAGGGAAAATGGAAGGATGGTTATCATCGAATACAACAATGGCATAGTTTGAAGCTTCAAGAGTGTTAAGGGGAGGTGGACAAGGGTCTCACAGTGATAGAATAGCTTTTTTTAGCAAACTCCTCAACAGCAGTACACTGGCTTTACTAAGATAAACTAAAAGAGATAACAATTGGAACCATCTGTATCCTTGACAAAATAAAAGAAGGAAAAATGTTTGAAGGAGAGATAGAATCAAATGAAAAGATTGGGTCTAACACATATTTAATATGATGCTGACAAGCCCGAGCAAATATAATCCCAAGCAGCTTTAAGTGAGGTTCTGAAATTGAAAATTATAAAGCATATCTTATAGACTGACATACAAACTGATGACTCTTTGAGGGTTTGGCGTCAAGCCATCCAAGTATTGAAATGAGAGCAGATGGGGAGGGTGTTACAACTCTCAATCTGCAGGAGGTAATATTTAAGAAAATTAGAATAATATTAATCTTAAAAACAATGTTAAAATGATACTTTTTCTTCCTGACACTTCTAGCAACAAGAAAAAATATGCATGCAATTTCTAGTCTTTCCTTCCCCCAGAGAGTTTTTCTTGTCTTTACTGGATTGACTCACAAAGTGTCTTTTTATAACAGGTTATTTGGATTGCATTTTCTACATATAAAACTTTCTTCTGTAAAATGTGTGTTTGCATTCCTGGTTTATTATGCTCCCATTGCTGTTCCTAGTGGGCCTGTAATGTTTACAGGGTGAAAAGAAGAGGGAACTTGTTTTTAGTACTATACTCTTTGTGTCGTTTGACACAGAATTAGGGAAAACTGATTTGGGTGTGAAAGTTGTGCATGGCAGGCCTGAGATAACATGCTGCTATAATATCTACAGGGAGGAAGCAGCGAGAAAATCCTTGGAGCTCTGTATAAACAAAGTCAGGATTTTGATGGCGGGATGTGGAAATTCACGTTTACTCTCTACAAGAAATTTCTTTCTCCTGTAAGTTTTGGAAAAAAGCCATGCAGGTAGTAATATTTTTTCCATACCTGTGGATCCCAAAACACCCTATAAAAGCATACATATGTAGCAAAACAAATATGCCTCTGTATGGGCTACAGCATAAACCACACAGATAACCATTGCAAAGCAGACTTGCAGATACAAGAATATTTTTCTCTCCCCACTCTTTTTTATCCTTATTAAAACAACCTACGTTATCAATGCACCACAGACATAACCAGAATTTTTAAGATTTGCCAATTAGTTTTGTTAAAACAACCTAAATTAAGGAGGTAACATCAGATTTAGCAGTCTGGGTTGTACACAGGGATGTAACTGGTGGAGTTAAAGCAGTGTAACAGAGAAATGAATTGAACCTTTTTTTTTCGGAAGAGCTGGTTTTTTTTTTAGTGAGTTTCTCTGTTATAAAATCAAATGGCACATTTGTGAGTTATGAATTATGGAATTAAAAATCGTGGATCTATGTAGCTCATACTTGAAGAGCTACCTCTACCCTTAAGTTAGAAAGAATCTCCTTGAAAAAACACATCTAAGCCTGACTAATGTTTCATAGGAAGCAGAGACTGTGCCATACATTTTTTTAATGTGGAACAGAACCTATTAAGCACCTCATGATGTGCAGACAATTCCAAATTACATGAACAGAATTTTCTTGATTTACTGGCAGTGTTACTTTTCAGTGCTACGACTAGTGGCCACCGGCATGCTTCAGAGCCAAAACAGCATTCAAGTAGTCCCACCCTGATAATTTTCTAGCCTGGTTTGGATGCAGTCACTTAGAATTCCACATCCAGTAAAAAAGGGCAGTAACAACTCGCCTGTTCCTTCTTCATAGTTCAACAGTATTGTCTTTCTGGAAAACACACTCTTGTAACTCAAAGCTACATTAAAGAAAAATGGCCAGCGCAATCATCTTTTTAATCTGGATCATATCTCCTTTTAAGAATTCACTAAAAACCAGTAAATGTTAGTTCATTTTGGCCTCTGTGATGCACACAAGATGGGGCAGAGTTGACCAGCTGAGTTAACCTACTGCTGAGCTCCGCCAATAGATTGCTCCATACCCCAAGCAGATGTTTCTCTTTTAGGCTGATGGATCTCTTGCAGACCATATCCCTTCCCCAGAGAAAACACCAGCACAGTTGGAAGCTGGAAGGACTCATCTCAATAACAGAAGCAAGGTGCCAGCAGCATCAGCAGCAGTTAATTAATAAAAATCCACGAACAGAACAGCAATTGCATTTTGGTTTAGCTTGTTTAAAAAAGCTCCACCGCACAAACCAACAATTTTTCTTCTCTGCATGACCCTATTAGATGTAGTGGGTTTTTTGCCTCTGGCAATTGACTGCTGGGTGAGAGAAGAGGAAATTAATCTCTTACTGTTAGCTGTGCTGATGCTCTGTGCCAGTCTGCAGGACTGCATTTATGCAAATACTCATTGTTAAAGTTCACATCACAGTTGATAATTGACACCCTGTATTTATGTTCTAGGCTAAGAGATCTTTATTATACTTTGAGAGCATAGACTGGATTTGATTTGAGTCTTATACCTGAAGTAGCTCTTCTAATGTCAATCCATTCATACTTGTTTGTGCCACTGTAAGAACAGAGAAATGTTCATTATATTTGCTCCAGAGGATGAATGGCAATGAAGAGAACTAGGCTCCCATATTAGACTTTGAATAAGAATTGTTTCCAATTCCTGGAAACATTCTCTTTTCTCTTGGGACTTGTACATCTGATTTTGTCTAGTCAATGGCTCTGAGAGCCGCTTATGAAATGATAATTAATGCCAGGGCTTTATATCTTATGTAAATGTGACCTGAAGCCTGGAAAGCCAACTTTCATAGAAAGTCCATTAAAGACAAGGAAAACTGGGGAACAGTTTGCATTGCTTCATTGCTGGTTTCCAGAAGCTGTGGACATAGAATTGAATCTCTTCTCTTTGTATGGCTGCAGGAGAAGATGTTATAAAATTCTGCTAAGTCTTTAGAACAGAAATGTCTCTACCTCTATCTTTTTTTGCTCTAATGGCAAGGAGAAAAAAAGTGAGGAAAAATAAGATGTTAGTTTCAGAACAACCCTTTTCAAAGGGAAAGCAGAGCCAGCAACCAGGAAAAACCTCAGCACAAAATGTGAACTGCAGCTGCTTCCAGCAGCCTGGAGTGGAAGTCCTGGGCAGGTTGCTACTGCTCCTTTTCTCTTGCCATTCATGTTGGGTTGTGGGTCAGGCAATACTTATTAGCACTCCAGTGTGTGGGCTCAGCTACACAATGAGCATTACACTGTTACTACCAGCATCAGTATAAGCTATTTTGCCCTGGTGAAACCTCTGTTATTGATGCTGAGGGAAGGAGTAGAGAAATAAGTAGTTTCCATTATAGTCCAATTGAAAGGGAATGGCAAACAACACCATAGCTCCCTGTTCATTGGCTGCATAGAAGTGTTGGCTTTTAATAACATCTTCTGAAGATTATTTATGTAGTGTATTTGCCAATATCCATATCAGTTCATGCCCTTTGTGTGTTTTAGATAACATTGTTGTGTTTCCTTTGACTTAACATTTAGTATGCTGTGAACTTGCCAATAGTCAGAGCAGTTCAGGGTTGCCTCTGTCTGATCCCTTCCATAAGCTGTTTATTAAGGAACGACTCATTTTTAGAGACTGTAAATTCAGCTTTCACGCTGGAGGTCTCTGTAGCTGCACTTGCAGGGGCTCTTTGCCTGTTCTTCCTCTGTTTAAATTTATATTGCATGTTTAAACACTGAGAAATCTTTCCAGAGTGAAACAGAATAACTCAGGCAAAACTCAGCATCTTTTTCCGACTGATTTTGGAGATTGTGCAATGGTCAAATCTGAAATTCCCTAAAGCCTAATCTTGTTCAGTTCTGGGAGTTAAGCTTGGCTTTCTCTAAAAGGCTGGCCACCCACACAAGCTGTAGTCAGATCCAAACTTCTTCTGCCTGTTCTATACTCTTTTCTGCCTACTCTCCAGCCAATTTTTGTGCAGGATCCATGAAGATCCCTTGAATACACTAGTCAGAGCAACCCCACTGTGCATCCTTATGGTTGAAGAACTAGGGTAGGTCATGGAACACAATCATCTGAATCAAAAACTGTGTACAGAAAAAAACCCCTGAAGATATCACTTAATTGCAACCAAACAATTGGTAAAAAACTTGAATGAATATTGATTGGATTGCTAATGACCTACTGATGCTGATTGCTAATGATTAAAAATATAAATATAAGAAAGAAAGATGCTTTCAGGCCCTACACAGTCCAAGTAATTGCTGTACCTGCAGAAAGAAGTTCCTGATTAGATAGGATGTAAACTAACACAGTTCTCCCTGCCTGCATAAAAGCAAATCCAAAAAAATGCATCAAGGACAGAAAACAGCTCTTCTCAGAGGACAGGAATCTGTGAACCATCATGATGGACTGTCTCCTCATTTCTGATTCCCCAGTCATTTGAAAGTTAAGCCCCTTTAAAGGATTAGTACTGTATCTTAAAATTTATGAAGATTAGGAAAAGTATTGTGGGTTTGTTTATTTTTTTTTCCTCTCCTTTTGGATCTTATGCTACACATGAATCTGATGGCCAAATCACAACTGTGAGACTGTGGGACTTTCACTTGTGCTGACAGTGAGACACATGGCATTTCACTTGTTTAGCTTTTGTTTTCAGTTTCTAGTTTTAAAAAATATTCTGCAGTGTAGACTTTAAGTTGTATTACAAGACAGCCTGCCTCTACCAGAAGAAAAACAGTATTTGATGTAGAAATTCCTCCTCAGAAAGGGTTCCAAAAATAAAACAAAGGAGAACCAAATTATTCTTTCCAGAGTCTGTGTTGAGAAAGACTCATCAAGTTCCCTCAGAGAGGAAACTTCCCAAGAAGTTCCTTCTCTCTTTTTAGGGCCATAGAAGCCAGTGAGGGTGCTTCTCTGTCATAAAAAAACAAGAACAGGAGAAGGACTATTTGAAACATTCTAGGTCATTGCCTCCTGATAGTCACCTGAACCCAAAAAACGAGCACTGCCAGGTATCACAGGCAGGATATGTCATGTTGAATGGACTTCAACATTCAGTGGACTGGAAGCAGTGCTGCTTCCATCTCTGGGGTCCCCAGCACAGGAAGGACATGGAGCTGGTGGAGTCCAGAGGAGGCCACCAAGACGTTTGCACAGTCAAGGAAAAGTGTTTAGTATTTCCTGTAGGCTGGGTGAAGTTTTGAACCAACAGTGCTGGTAATTTAAAAGGGTAATGTAGACATGTTACTCTGACTCTGTTTTCTGCCAAGTACCCTTGGAATAAGGATTGCATTTCACCAGTCTATTCCCAGACACATCTCCACAACTCACTTGCAACCCTTTGCTATGTTCTTTCACTAAACCTTGTTCCCATTCTGAAGGCTCATCTCAGTTATTTCTTTGCCTGCACCTCTGCTGTCCCCGTCTCCACCGTCCCTCTTGTCCTCTGTTCTTTCTCTACTCAATCAGATCATTGCTCATCACCTGCTTTTCCCACACCATTCTGCAGTTTCATTTTTATTTCCTCTATTTGCTCAACAGCTGTCTCCCTTTTCAAAGTTTGCATCCAAAGTCTGTCCTGTTCTGCATTGCTGAGATCTTGGTCACTGTGTTCCTTCTCTTAGTGAAATAAGAATCCTGTTTGCCCTGCAGTTTAAAGTACTCAATCGAGGAGACAACTCTGTGGTTCTATAAATTGTAAAATACCAACGGCATTTCCAATCTTTGGTCTTAATAAGTGACACATTGAACAAAAGACTGGAGGAAAGCAGAGAAATCTGGCATCCTCCAGGTTTCAATTAACTGTTCTGAATGTGACTGCTCTGGGAGACAAAAAGAGTTAAGCTGAAATATGCTCTAGGCTTTTGTGATAATGGAAAGCTGGAGGGGAATTTGTTTGTAGATTTCAGGACAGAGTTCACATTTACTCACTTCTTAACCACTCCCATATCCTTCATCCATTCAGCAGATAAAGCTGCTATCTAAATCAATAGCTGTTAGGCTTAAGTTATTTCCTTATCATAATTCTGGAACAAAAACAATTTCATTTGTTTCAAATTGGAGTCATTCCCAGTTCTTGGTGGTAAAACAAGTACATATATATATACATGTCTATATATATGGACACGTACACAAAGATACATGGTGGAGTAAGACCAAATATATAATGTGAAAAATGGAACTAGATTAATCAAACTGTATTTATTAATTAATCTTAACACCAACAAAAAGTACTAACCTCCCTAGAGGATGCTGTTTGTTCACTGGGCAGTTAAAAACTGAACCTTTAACTATCTCAACAAAGAGATGCTTGATTTCTGAGACATTTGTAAGATTTATCGTTTAATATATATTTATAGAAATTTACCATTCTATTTTCACTGTACTTTAATTCAGTACTTGATTTTGGGTTTTAAGAGCATCAGCCATATCTGGTTTCAAAGGAGAGTTTCAGCAACTACTGTTGCTGTTGTGGTCTTTAGCAGAATTGAACTCTGTCTGAGTTAGATGCCACTTTCTTGCCTTTCCCCTAGAAATTTCCCTGAAAAATTATGAAGGTGCTCCATGCCTCTCTTATTTTTCTTCTTCTTTGCCTTCATGCCTTAATTCTGGAGGAGGATGACCAGCTCTACAGCCAGTATAATCCAGCACAGAATTCCAGATTTTCTCTTGCCCTACTACCTGCTTAAAAACCCTTCCCATCTCTGCCTGCCACAGTGCTTCCTGCAGAGGTTATGAGCATCCACCTTGCTCTTCCCTGACTGCTCTCACCATTCTCTATCTTCATAAATCCACTTTCAAACTGCAAACAGTAGCATATTACTGACTCTCTGCTGTGCCAGTTAGACAAAGTCACTAACCACTCCCCCTTCACCTTCTGCTGATTTCAAGTATTATTCCTATGCATTCTGAGATGCCTCCTTTTTTTTTTCCCCTCCTGAAAAATGCCTTTCAGAGTCTTTTATGGCAATCTGCAGGTATCAAAACCTTATGTTATATATACATTGCTTTTTTTTCCTGTCTAATCAATTTGTAAGGCTATTCCAGGATTTCTTATTTCCAACAGTCAATAGTGCATAATTTATACCTACAAGCTGGTTATACACTCACATTCCAATTTGTCCTATAGCTTTAGTAGCTCTTAATATCAAAGTATTTACAGATGTATCTATTAAAATAACCTTTTCCTAGTCTAAACAATTAAAGAATTTTCTGTTTCCTTTTAAAATAGACATTCTGCTTCCTTGCTCATTCTGAAAGTCTTTATCTCTACCTGTTACAGTTTAAATTAGTATTTACTGAACATGAATGACCATGCCTGGGAATTACTGCTATGCCTCAGTTTATTTATCTAGAAAATTCCAAATTCCCTTTATTCATCTTGAATTCATTTAATTTTCTCCCACAACTACCATTCCCAGTCTTATCTGTCTTAATCAGAGCCTTTTTATTGAGCCATTCCTGGCCTGATTAGTTTCTGTATTTGCATCCTGATATCCAGGTGTTGTTTTCCTCTGTAGTCTCAGTTCCTTTGTCTTCATTCCTTTGTCTCAGTTTTCATTCCTCTGTATTTACAGCAGGTTTAACTCAGCAATCAAACCAGGCTCTGAGGTGCACCAAAGTGGTTGCCAAAGATGCAGAGCTTTCAGGTGAGGTGATTAAAGCTCAGTCCCTCAGCAGCAGTGCATTCATGTGCCCTCACCTGGAAAATACCTCGCAGAGAGTGAGTGTTTAGAAGCTGAGTTGGAAAAATTAAACAAATCTCTTTTGAGCTTGTGTTAACTGTGAATTTCCAAATGACTATAACAAGGCCAAATTTGGTGAACTTCTAAAGGATGAATAAAAGACCAATATAAAGAGCTGTTCTCTTTCTATGTCAGGTTTGCTGCTCCCTTAAGAATGTTCTCTCTTTCTTGGAAGAAGGTAAGTAAACTGTTCTTAAAATGAATAATAAGTCTCATTTTCTTCTGCTCTAGTTTTTAGTAATGATTGGACTGTTTTGGCTGGAATCTTACATCTTCCTTTCCATTTAACTAAAACAAAAAATCAATCTGAAGCAGAAAATAAGCCTGGAAACTTTCAACCAGAACAGTTGGTTCAGTCATGTTTTAAGTAATAGGAAACAGTGTTCAATGAACTTTAATAATATAGGTAGTTCCTATTTTACTTATAACAAAAATTTCAGTGTAGAATACGTGTGTGTGTTTCATTAAACATGGTAAGCTGAAGTCCCTATTATTTTTACTATGTAATGATTATTGTATATTTAAATGTAAGAAATGTACTGAAACTTACTGGAAGTCATGAAAGCATGTGAGCTCTCAAGGTGTTTCAGTTTAACAAGCCACTTCCATAGGACATACTGGATAGTTAAATTCGATGCACTTCATAAAACAATGTATTTTTAAAAAATTTATATCCTATTAGAGCAAAAGCCTGCTGGAAAAAGAATTTTAGCTGCTTTCTTACGTCTGCCTTGGATTTCCTGAGAATGAGCACAATAATTTAGACTTCTGTTTTCCTTTGCCTTATCTTTAAACATTTGTCTATACATAATCCTTTTTCCTCCTCTGTTTCTCATAAATTCTTATAAAGCCAGGATTGTTCTTTAAATGGGCCTGCAGTAACGTGCATGCTTAATGGCCCTACATTTTCTCTTGGTTACTGGCAGAATTTTAAATAGTGCTGTCAGCTAGTTTTTTCTAAACCTATTCCAGTTCCGCATGATGACATGTATGGCTTGAATTTTGGTTGAAAGTTATCCTACATAAGCATAATCCTGTGTCTGGGAGTCACAGTAGTGACACTATACTGATTCCTTCACTAGCCTGACCAGAGCAGGGTGTGTTTTGTCCTTGCGGTGTAAGTGACTGGTATTGGTTTGTTCCTTGCTTGCAGACAATAGATATTTTGTTAAGGCCCTACAGCCTCTGTGAAACTTCAAATTGAGCTGACATAATGAAGTCTGTTAACACAATTCTGTGGCACACATTCCTGGAATACTCAGCTGATTGCTGATCCCATAAATACACGTGTGTTACTCATCATGGTGTGCACGCTCCTGCTCATTGTGTGCCAGGAACTGATGGGCTGGATGAAAGGGCTTTGTCCAGTCTTTAAATACAAGTTGTTCAGTATGCTTATATACAACTCATGCAGCCCAGTAGGTTCAAACACACACCACAGGAGTCTGAGATCACAAGAAAACTTCCTTCTCTGGTCCTTCTGTGAAGATCTGCATGTTGAGTTAGCTCAAACAGAAAGTCACTAGTCCATGTGTATGCAATTAAATGCCTTTGATAAGCTGGATGTTTTTATTATTAAACTGGAGCAATTTACCTCCAGTAGTCTGGAGTAGATTTAGAAACAAGCAATAATGCAAGGGAAGATGGTACATGGCATTTTGTTTTCTCTTTTGACTTGTTAAACCTGACTATTTGGACCTTTTGTTGTCTCAGGGTACTTTCCTTATCGATGAGACTTCATTTGAGCATCAAAGACTTCCATTAGAAAAAAAAAAAAATTCCTGACTTATTGAAACAGAGACATGTTGAATGAGCTGCCATAACATTATTTGTTTTGTCATTAGACAGGTGAATTTCACGTGGGCTTAGAGTCCTCTGTAACAAAATCACCTTGCTTCAAAACCGTGTGCTTCAGTAAATACAAAGAAGCATCATGTTTATCTGAATCTCATCTGGGGCTATCTGAGCATTTAAGCTTCTCTTCAGAAGGAGGAAAGATCTTTTGCTCTTTTCCCAAGAAAAACTCAGTAACTGCTGTGTGAGTGTTTTCCAGAATTATGAAAACAAGGGGAAGCAAGGGGGGCTTGCTCAGTTTGCTTCAGTGCCTGTAGTACTAGGCTGAAAGATGGGATCTATGGCTCTATTTTTACCTCTACCCTGCCTCATATGTTCTTTCCATTCTTCAAGCCTTAACTTTTCCTCTCTCTTCTTGTTGTTGATCAAAATGGAAGACGACATGCAAATGTATGGTTCATCTACCCTTCTGAGTAATGCGTACATTTCCTTAATATCAAAAGGACATCATTGAACTAGAGTGCATCCAAAAAAGGCAGCAGGGATGATTGATTACACAGCATCTGGATAAGGAATGACTGACTTATTGAGACTTCTCCACCCCAAATTTTTTAAGATATAGCCTAGATGTTGGCAGTAGTATTAAGACATTTGATAGATATAGGTCGTTTTCTATCCCTTCCAACTGAGTGAACCTAATAGGAGACCAACTCAAAAAGAAATGGGGTAGTTCCTCAGGAAATTGAGAACAGATCTGTGGAACTCCTTGAAGGAGGATACAAGATGCTCGTGTGTCAAGAGATGCCTGCATAAGTATTTAGAAATCGTAACTAAATTATGTCAGGTTTGGGGAATCACATGAGCTGAAAAAGTTAGACAGGAGGATACTTAGTGGAGCTGTGATAAAGCCTTTCCTCAGTGGCTTATGGTTGCTGTTTGATTCAGGGTCCAGGCTCAGATGGACATTTAGTCTGAAAAAATTATGGCTATTCTATTTTTCCCCCCAAGTACAGCACTGAGAATACTTCTCTTGCATTAGAAATTGTCATTAAGTAGGGAAAAGGCCATAATGTTATCTTGGTGATAGCAATGGCACCATTTAGTCAGCATAGGAGACTTTGTTTCTCCCATGACAGAGGGCAGGATGGATGAAAAAGCATTCTTGAAAGACATTCTGATATTCTTCACCTTTGTGTGATAATTGTATGTGGTAGCATAAAATTTTCAGTATTACCTTACTAACCCAACTGTTTGTAAG
Source organism: Empidonax traillii (assembly GCF_003031625.1). NCBI lineage: Eukaryota > Metazoa > Chordata > Aves > Passeriformes > Tyrannidae > Empidonax > Empidonax traillii. The sequence goes on along the minus strand of NW_020955615.1, from coordinate 541,975 downwards.
ACAGAAAATTAATTCTCTAGGTACAGGTTTGAAACTTAGCCTGGGGGAACGTGGATCAAAGTGTCCTACCTGGATGTAACTTTGAGATGCATAAAAGTCTCCAGAAATTTTGCAGATCAGCACCTGATATTGTAACTAGACAAATAGTCAGGAGGTGTTCCAAGCTGTTTAAAAAGAAAGCTTGAGAAAACTGCCCCAGGGAACTCCTAAAGACTCATTTGGCTGGAAAGCTTTTGGCTTTTGCGAGTATAATCTCGATATTGTCATGTAAAAACTCTGAACTCAGGTTCAAGTGTTTTGGCTTCAGCACCTTTAAGAATAAGATGTTGAGTTGATGTAATATGTTCACAATTGCATAATCTTAACATGTACATGGGGGGTGGAAATCCCCAGGTGAGCGAAGCAGAGAGAGCAGAAGGTTGTTAACCTTAAGCAGGTGAACAAACTAAGAATTACTGAAGTTTTCAGGACTGATTCATGTGGCTTGAGCTAAATTTAGTCATTAAGAACGTGTCCTTTAAAGATGTCAGAGGTTATCTGCATTGGTTGTGCCAAACTGACAAAGGTGTTTCCTGTCCAAAGCAATCTCAAGAAAGCAATGCCACATGGAGACTTCTGGGCACCTTTCGGTCACACCGTTTTTTTCAGAAGGGAAAAGGAAAGCTTAATTTGTGGCCAGTCATCTTGGTCCTCCTTTATTCTCATGCTTTGCTTCATATATTTTCTTTAGGTATTTCCTCAGAGAAGCCATGAGGCTGTGTACATATGCATGTTGGTTTGATGCATGTAGATTAAATTTTTCCATATACTTTTCTCCCAACTGTTGAGCCTTTGAGGCACCTCTTCATTTTGAGGCAGATATTCAGGAGGCAAAGTGGTTCCCAGTAAAGTTGCTTTTTCTAATATGTTTTCTTGGAATCTCTTCCACGTTCTGAGGTGAGTTTGCTTTACGAGTTTGCTGCGGTTGTATTAGTTTTAGATAAAGTTGTTTATAATGTGTGATATGAGCTGGAGTAAAATCTAGAAGCTGAAGCCACATTAGGTGAGTTCTCATGCACGCAAAAAAAAAAAAAAATCTTCCCAACCTAGAAGACCTTGCAAGGTTAAGTGCAGGACTAAAGGTAAAAGGTGGATGTGACAAGTGTATGGTGGTGTGTGACACCTGCAGTGTGACACCTGCTCCAGTTCATGTCCAGTGCTTGTGGGTGACCTGCTTTATGTGTGGCTGAATATCTCATCTGAATGAGGATGGCTCACAAGGCATGCAGATGCCACAGGAGATTGTCCAGTAATACAAGAGGGCAATTTTGATAAGTGAGCAGTCATCACATATCTACCAGTGAAACAAAGGTAGTAGCTAGAATTTTACATGCTTCTGTGGCTGATAGGGTACAGATATGTGAACAAGTGTGGTGGAGTTTTAAGACTGGGATCTTGCAAATGGTGTAATTAATTTTATTGAAATTTTTGCTTCAAACTTTGAACAACAACTGTTGCTTTTTTTTTTCTTTTGCCAAAGTTTGAAATCAAAATCATCCAGAGTTAGCATGAATGTTCTAAAATATTCAAAGATATAGATATCAGTTATATGTTATATGTATTTTTCAGCAGCAATCCATTTCAGGTACCATAAATTAAAAACTAATTCTTAACTTAATGTATATCAGGAAGACAGGGACCACAGGGACCATTGTCTTACAGTCCTGTTCTATTAAGTGATTTCTATCGAGTTTCCTTTTCTTTCCCAATAGTATTGAGTTTTAATTTCACACCTGCCCACCAACTACATCAGCCAAGTGAGACTGAAAGTTTGGGTAAACACTTAATAAAACCCCACTACTTTCTATCTAGAGAAACTTTTTGTATACTACATCCCTTAGAAATTTTGCTACTAAGAGAGAGGGATTTTTTTTTCTTAGCGAATCTGGCTCAGGGCATTGTCGTTTTGTCTAAAAAAAAAGAACTTGTGGGTTGTTTGTGGGTTTTCATTTGTTTGTTTCTTTCCTGATTCTAAGGCAACTCTTGCATCCGTATTGATCTTGGCCGTAAATCACTTGAATCTGGGGAGCAAACAAACCCCCTCATGGATTCAAATTTCTAGTCCATTTCCCATTTCACTTTATTATACTTTGAGGTTTGCGTGGACTTTCAGAGCTCTTGGTTGTGTGGGTTGGGTGTGCACCCTCCAGCAGAGCAGGAAGGGAGTGAGGTGCTGATGGACAATGAGCTTCCAAGTCTCTGGACACAGAAACCTGCAGAGAGATACAGAGTGCAGAGAGGCGAGTTCGGAGCTGCCTCATACCGGAACTTCCCGATGGAGCAAAGCTTAGCATGGGAAAAAGCAGGAGAATTCAGTAATCAGGAGAAGGATATCCTTAGATTATAAAACATCACTCAGAAGTGTCTGGAGTTTGTTGGCTTTTCTGTGAGGTGTTATTTTTTTAATAATGAAATTTTGGAGCATTTACTTCACTAGTAGAAATTGTTCTTTTCCAATTAGAATAACCAGTATATCCATTTGACCAGTATAAATCATTATTTACTTTCTCAGGCTCCATGTACTGGAAAGAATCTTTACTGTACCTGTTTTTAAAGTTACAAATAAGGCTTTATTCTTGGAAGATACCCTTCAAATTTTAAACCACCTTCTGACAGTGATACAATGATAAGGAAGCTTGGAGCTGTCTTACCACTATTGTTGGTGGCTGTATCCTGGCTTGTTGTTGTTTTTTGGTTTGGTTTGGGTTTTTTGTTTGCTTTCTTTTGGTGTTTTGTTTTGTTTTGTTTTGTTTCAAATAAATATGAAGAGAACTAGACCTCAGATCTCAGGTTTTTGTTACTATTACTACTCAAGCAAATGCACTCCTCCTTTTTCTTAGTTTATTTCTCTGAATGCTGGGTTAACAAGAAATGCATCTTACACAAATGTCTCTGAAGGTTTCTATATTTTTTGGTACACACACACACAAAAGAAGTTAAAACACATGAATAAAAGTCTAAGCAAGTGCAGTTGCAAGCTCATTAAGCTGTAACACTCTGCAGTTGATACAAACTGTCAGTATTGGTGTCTTCAAAAAAAAAGTGGCTGAAAGCCAAAGTTTCATGCTAGGCTTTTAACTTTTCTGAAGTTCTTGAAATTATTTAATTAAAGATTGCTGCTGTGTTTGTAAATTGGATCAAATTTATGGGGTTGTTAGGCTTGTTGTCTTTGTCCCATCCTATTCTTCTTGTTCTTAATGGCAGGAAGAATAATAGTTTTAAATTGTACTGAATTGAAAATAAGTTTTAAATTAAGCCATCCAGGTTGAATAAATAACAACACACTACAGACAGACAACCAAAATTGAGGCAAACATGAAGTGATGAGTCATTCAGAGTATAGAACACAACATTAGTTTTAATATAATTTTACAGAAATGTCAGTTTTTAAGCAGAACTTCATGTGAAAGTACACTGGGGGTTATCAGCATTATTAGGAGTTTCTGTTCAGGTATCCCTATGTTTTTCATATGTGCACACACACTATAAGCATTAAAAATGATCTCCCTGCCTTTCTTTGAAAATGACTTTCAGGTAATTGAAAGAAAACTCATCTTCAAAGTATTTCCAGCTACATTTGTACAAGGGCTGTTGCCATTTTTGTGTATTGCTGTTTTGGCACCTCTGCACCTACAGCAGCCTCTACTGCAGCCACTGGAATAAGCGGGGTGTGGGTTTTTTTAAATTCAGATAGGGAAGAGCAAAATTCTTCAGTAAGAATAGTAATTATAATTTACCTTTTAAATTGTGATTTTGCAGTTTCTTGTTTCTTATTTGAAAAGTAACTTCAGGCTCCTGGCAGTCAGATAAGGTGCCATACCCCCTTCTTGGAAGCTCAGGCTTCATCACTGACTAGGTATCATGAATCTTATAAAAGGTCTACTTTCTAAAACTATTGGCTTGTAAATGTGCTCCTGTGAAATGGTGTGATTAAATATAATCCATGCCCTGGGGCATCCAGGAGTATTCCTGGATGAAGGGAAAAATCAAGCTAATGGTGAACAAGCCCCTAGCAATTTCCTGTTATGTTGCTTAAAAACAGAGACATGATTTTATTTCCTTTCTGAATATCAGGATAATTACACATTTCTGAAAGGTTTGCTCTTCATAATGGAGAGTTAAACATGACTTTAGATCAGGATTTAAAAGAATCTATAGTCCAGTGGAAGTGTCTGCAAGCGTTTAATTTGGCATATTATGAAATAAGGATGGAAACCAGGTATTCCTAGGATTCTTCAGGATTTTGTTCTGTGTTTCAGAGTTAGCATAAATTCTGATCTACTGTAATGGAAATAGAAAGTGTAGTTAAAAAAAAAACAAAACAAGACTCTTTATGTTTCTTACCTTTGGCAAATATATTATTGTGTCCTCCAGAATTAGTATTAGATCAAGGGGCTCTTTCTGAGCATTGTTCTATTATGTCATCTATTAATTCTGTTAAGAGTAACCAAGAAAGTGTGTTATTTCTTAAGTACTTTCAGTTTTTACCTTACCTTTTACATATTATTATAGATCTCTAGTTTAAGAATTGGCTTATGGCAGTGAAACAGGTTTTCAAGTTTTGCAAATGAATTGAAATATTGGAGGACTAAGGTATTACTCATTTGAATGTATCTGAACCCAATGTAAATGAACAACTGTAGCACCAACATTGCCATTGATATAATCACTTCAAGAATATTTCCTCTCTCTTAAAATCTTTGTGTAAGTTTTTTTGTTTGGTTTTTTTTTTGTTTGTTTGTTTGGTTTTTGTTTTGTTTTTTTGTTTGTTTGTTTGTTTTGTTTTGTTTTCATCAAAGACCAGTTTATCTAACAGTTTTGGGGGATTTCTTTACTTTATTTAGTTCTTTCTTCAAACTTTCTTCAGGGCACTATGTTCATGATCAAACTAAAGAAGTGCTTGCTCTTCATCTTAAATCCTGTTAGAAATGTTGTCCTTTTCCAGAATTGAACTCTAACTTCTTAAAACACTGAACAGTTGGGTCCACATAGAAGGACCTTCAGAAAAATGTGTATTTAACAGTTGCATTCACATCATCTTCGATTATATTGGTGAATTTTGATTAAAAAATCTAATTTGTATTTATTCTTTGACAAAAGTCACAGTACTTTGTCAGTTATTTATTCCTTTTTACGTAGCTTCCAGACTTCACTGATTTAGTTCTAGGGCAGTGGAAATAAGCTGTCCACTCATTTCAAAAGCAGCAGTGAAACCTAAGTAGGTTACTCTGTTACTTCCCCTCCAGCTGCTCGTCACAGTTCTCTTTGCCTGGATGAAGCATGAGGACTCCACAACTTTCATTTTCAGACATTTTTCACTCAAAATAACTGAGCTTAACTTAAATAACAGGTCATTGCTAACCCAGCATAGGAATGTGCTGCTTTTAGTGCAAGCCAGTGCCAGACTATAGTCCTCAGCTAGAATTTGCTTGCTTCTGTGTGATTATATTCTTATCAGAGTTGATATTTCTCCTTTTGTCATGCCTGGGTGCACAAAAAAGCAGTCTGAAGGCTGCAAGTAAATTACTGGCATGTATGGATCTTTCAGCAAGAAAGGTATAGGAATGCAAATTATTATAATTATTACTGGCATAAAAATGTACTACATGCTCCTTTTAAATGGTGATGGAGATGCAGAGTACTGAGAAGAATAAATCAAAAGCCTTTCCTTCCTCTTGTTCCAACACAATGCTGTGAATTTTGCTCACAAGTAGTTTCTTACTGTGGAAGAATAGGTACTAACAGCTTCTGCTGCTCCCTTTCTGCTATTCCACAACCTGGACCAAATTTTTGGGCAAGTTGTTTAAATAATTCTGTTGGTTATGAAAATATGGGTATATATTTAACACAAGAAAATCCCAAATTTTTAATATTTACACTGTATGTTGCCAAGTATAACCTTTGATAATTTAATATTTTGGCAAGAAACATGAACTTGCAATCTGTGAGTCAATGTAACTAAAAGAAATGCAAGAATAATTTGAAATTTGAAATATCAAATATGTAATTATTATAAAAATTAAAATAATTTCAATATAGCCAGATATAATTTTAAACACTTGATTTACAAACACTTTTGCACCAAGAAATCCTGACCACAATAACGACAGACTCTTGAGTCTCCAGAACCTTCATTAAACAATAAAGAGACTTCATTTTAACTTGGATAAAATATTTTAAAAGAGAAGTGTTATAAAGCTAAGTGTTTGCAGAGGAGGAATAATGTTGTTTGTGACTCACCTGGTCTTTATCAGAACAAGCAGGCCCTGATAGTGCCTTACCATGACAATGTGAATTGGCTACCCACAACGTCTCTTCTTCCAGCAAAGAACAGTCATTTCAAAGATAGTTTAAGAAAGCTAATTTGTCCTTATCATCAAAATTCCCATGTAACTTGAGTGGATTCTGAATATTTGAGAGTGATTTAGGCCTGGAGAGCTCATCTATCACTAATCTACTAAATTTAATTAATGGTCTCTACTCACTTTTTCAAACAAATATATTTTTGGTATAGTTTTTGCTCTGTGGCATTAATCATTTTTCCCCACTTTTCTGATGATCATAGAGACTAATTTGCATTTTTACATCATGTATGAGTTACAATATCTAACCTCTAAATGCTGAAAGTAAATGTCCATTTCTTTGCCCTGGCAGAACAGAGTTCTACTGCCCAAAATATTTTGTCACATATATTTCACACTCAACCGTGCTAAACCTTCATCTCAAAAATGTACAACAGTTACTTAGCCTGTCCATAGTAAACTTTTTAGAAGATCATATCTTTTGTATTTGCTTCTACATCTGGAAAATATCACCTGTATCAATATTTTTTTTTACTTGTAATAATGCACCATTCGCTTTGAGGTGAGTACCTGCACTCAATATTGTTACTTTTTTCTTTTTTTTAGTATGCATTAATTAAAAGAATGGAAACACTTACCTCAGATTTTTCTTCATCTGTGTCCAAGTATATAATCATCTGGTTTTAGATGTGGTAGTTGATTCCTGTGAAATAAGAATATCAGTTGTGTTGTGTCTGTATTGTGCTGATTCCAGGAAAATTGTTTTGTTGCCAGAAGGGAAATGTATGGAAATCTTTGTTGCATCACCATTCCCATAAAAAAACCCCGTCAAAATAGTGTCTTATTTGGAAGGGATATATAAAATAACTTGCTCTTATCAACATAACCTGTGGGTGTTTGGGGGTGGGGGTGGGGTGGGGTTGTTATTATTTTGTTTTGAGTTGGGGTTTTTTTGTTTTGTCTTGTGAAAATTGCAGCAGGTGAATGAGATATGATGTGCAACAATAAGGGTTTGCTTGAAATCAGACATTTGCCAACAATTAGGGTTTAGTGTTCTTTAAAGAAACAAATGGTAAACATACATGATGCCAATGGCCACAGGTAAAAATAAATTTGAAGGGATTGTGTGGGGCTTTTTTAAAGTTTTTTTAAGGAGTATCAAATTTGGACCACAGCAGTTATGTGTGTGTGGTATCAGCTACTGTAACTACTGTTCAGTATACAGAGTAATTAATGCAAGAATAATTCCTTGTTTTTTACCTTCCATGTTTTTGCCATTCCCATGTTTCTATGAATAAGTTTTTTAAGTAATGATTTATAGATTGTAAGCTAGAGGAGACAAGTAATATTGTCTACTAGAGTCTCTTCCTGGGCATAGAATATCACTTCCCAATTTACCCAGGGAAATTGACCCTCATAGTGCTTGTTTGTGGTTTATCAATTTTGCTTAAATTTTAAGGAAAGACAGTGAACTCTGTTTCACTGTAGCAGAAATGAGGCAGGGCTGTGGAGTTCCTGAAGTCTCAAGGAAAAAGTCCTCATTGCAATTGAAGCTGATTGTGCTCTGTGCCATGATATCAACAGAGGTGTGATGCTGTCCATGCTTCAGTTTTAAAGACCTTTATTCAAAGATTTTGATGGCTAGTTCAGAATCCTAGAAATCCTCCTCCTCTTTTTCTTCCATTTAGTCTAAATCATCCATGACAGAATTGTCTAACCTGTCCTTGATGAAGAATTCTCCTTTGTTAAACTGGTCCCAGGCTTCACTCTCCTTGCTGTTAGAAAGTTTTAATCTTGTGTCTATACTCAACTCCTTTTCCCAGCAATTTGAGCTCATTACTTCTTGCCCTGTTACCAAAAAAACACCCCAAAACACACAAAAAACCCCAACAAACTACCTTATTTATTTTCCCAGGTCCTTTTTATATATTTTGAGACTGCAGTTCGTCTCAAAGATCTCTCAGATTCAAGTGCTTTGGTCACTTAACCTTTCCTCAGGGGCCATGCTTTCATCTGTTCTCATGGTGGCAATGAAAGCCTCTTTCACCATTGTTTCCCAGTGCCTGTGCGTGCTCCCAGCTCGCAGGTGCATAAAAACGCTGTCAGGAAAGATTCAAGGCTGAATGGATGTGACGTGCTGACGTCAATGACCCAGGCTTCAAAACAACTTTATAACCTGGAGAAAACAGAACAAGTCTATAAAAGCTGTGGGAGTAAAAAAATCTGTTGATTTCACGGTGCTGCATAATCCTTCCTCAAATACAGTAAGCCCCCAGCAGACCCACACAGCTTGCTCAGCCTCTGGCTAGTCATTACATGTTCAGGCTCAACTCCTTCCCCAAGTAAGCAGATAAAATAACTGTGTTAAAAACACGCCTTATTTCCTTGCTGGAAACCCTTTTGGATGAGTTTTCTTGCAGTGACAGGCTCATTCTCTCTGACATGAGACAAATGAGCGCACAGTTCAGTTGCTGCTTTCTTCTGGATGTCCTCTGGTGTCTTTATGTCCACCCCAATCTCATGTGACGGAGATTCTGTGTTAATCTTGCGCAAGGCAGCTGGCTTAGCCCTTGAAAACAAAGGCTATGAAGGAAGGGCTTTCCAGACCACCAAGTTCTTAACAGCCACCTTTGTTTTTTCCCTCGGGGTGTGCTGTTTCACATTTATTTTAAACCTGGGGTCCTGGGGCCTGTCAATGAAAAAGGATGAGTTTCCCCCATCCCTAGCCACAGATCTTCCTTTGTGTTCACTGTATCCTCTGAGCAAGATCACTGGACTGATCCAGCTGAAAATGAATTCAGCAATAACAGTAACAATGGATTGTCTGCACATCTCCTCTGATTTGCTGTGGGATGGCACAAACACCATTGGAGGAATAAAGAATAAATTGGGTCTGGTGTGGGGACAAGGCAGGGCACCAGCCCAGATGTAAATTCATTGAAGACACTGTATTACTAGGAATCTGATAATTATTTATTTCAGCCAGATCATTAAATCTTAACCTTACCTCCTCAGTAGAGTTGTTGCAGTGATTTAGGCTTCCTCCCTCTCCAGTCTGTGTGACAGCTGTTCTCATTGCCATCCCCACATGCTGTCATACTATCACGCAGGACAACACTTTATTCTGCCTATTCTAGCACACCTGCATCGCTGGGAGTGTTGTTTCAAGTGTGTTTGTACTCACAGCTTTGTATCGTTAAAAAAAGATTTTATGGGTTCAGTACTTCTTGGCTCGTCTAAGTTTTTGGAACTTATAACTGAGGCAGGTAAAGCTTTAATGTGAAGCTGCATAAGCTCAGGAACGTAAAAAACAGCAGCGTGGATATCACCAATTTTCTGCACACCAAACCAGTTCTGCTGAGCTGCTTCTGAAGTGCCACGTTTTGGCACGAGCTCAGCAAACACTGCACCCCTACACCAGCTTGGGTGCCTCGCACTTGGCTTGAGCTTTAGGTCCAGAGGTTCATGCTTTGTTGCATTTGGGTTCAACTGAGTGACCCTTCAGAGCACCAAAAAAAGGCAGCTGAGGCAACACCTCATTTTTTAGCTCAGCACCCTAATTGTAAGATGTTGATTCCTTTTTGTATCTGCATTTCTGTAGCAGCATATTCTGGATCCTATGGGATCCTTCTCAGGGCCAGGTAATTCAGCTGATGTTGATGTGCTCCCTATCTAACACAGTGTACTGTACAATAATGCAAGATATTTTTCATCCTTTCTTTCCAAATTTTGGCATTTCAAGAATCCCCTTGTGCTCGTACTGGTAACAAAGCAAAACCCCTCTCAAATCTGTCGCTGCGTACTTTTTCTTATCAAAGTCCTTTTCCCATAAAAACTTATGTTGAAATATCCAACAACCTTAGGAAAACATGTGACTTCCCCCCACCCCCCTTCCCCTCAATTACTGCCTACCAGAAGTTGGCTCCTCTATTTAAAATGAGACCTTTAGACCATTTGGGCTTTATCTACAAAAAACCTACAGATGAGGTTCCTCCTTGACCCTGCAGCTGATTGTGAAACTGTCAGGGGAGAGTTATGCACTTCAAGAAGACATAAATCATGTAGTTAATCATAATCAAGCTGCGGAAGTTAGACAGGAATCAGTTAAAGGCACAAAACCAATCTAGCAGCCATTGCAGCTGCCCTTTTTGCAAATCCATCATTTGGAAAAAGATAAGCATCCAAGGAAAAACAAATGCCTCTTGCTTGAATGCACACAATTTCCAATACAGAGGTGGTTGCCTGGAAATCCCAGTTGTAATTTAATTTTCTTTATTGAAAACATTAATTAGAGGTGAGGCTGGAGGAGGGGAGGGGTTGTTTTGAGTTTTGTGGAGGTTTTGCTGTGATTTGGTATGTCTTTAGTTTGGTTTGCACTTCATTTGGGGGTATTTTGTGGTTTTTGTTTTCTTTTTTTTAATCATACTTGTAAAGTTCTCTGTCCTGCTTGACCCAATAGGGATTATTGCAAAAGGTTTTCCTGTCATCTAAAAATCCATTAGTTATTGGACTGAGTGAGGCCAGACCTGGGTCCAGAGGAGATGTGCAAAATTTGAGTCTGACTTATCAACTGGCAACTGAAATTCTAAATGTAATACCTCAAGGAGTTTTGAGTCCCTTATTAGAATTCCTATCAAAAGATTTCCTGTAGTTGTTACTTAAGAACATGGAGAAAGGGCAGTATTGCTCTAGACAAACACAGCCACAGAAAACAGGCCTTGGGACATATCTGCTGCTTGACTGAAGTGAGGTCAGATAAAAGGGTGAGAATCCAGTTTCACAGTGAGATAAAACAAGGCCCATTACCTTTATGTATTATTTTATGTTAGGGTTTGGTGGGTTTTGGTTGATTTTTTGGTTGGTTGATTGGGGTTTTTTTCAAGTATGGAGACAGAAGAAAGAGGCAGGAGGTAGAACAATAGATCAAGAATAATGACTTCTACCTGAGTCTGCCTTATCTAGGGTGAATGCCAAGATCAACTGTACTATCAGCTACTCTGGCATATTTTAAAAAAATATTTTTAAAATAGTTCCATTTTACATAGATCAATACACCTTGGAGAGGAGGGTTTATTCCTCATTGGATCCAATGTCCAAGGTAAATGAGTATTCCATGGCAACTGGAGTGTGGGAGCATTTCACAGAGAGGGCATTAGCTGTGTACATAGAATAAAAGATCTGCAGTAGGAGATACAGAGGGCAGCCCACCAGCAAGTCTGATCATAACCTCAGCCATCTGGTACACTGGCATTAAAGCAATTTCTATGGATACATTGATTTTTGACCTGGAAAAGGGAAACTAAAACTCACTTGTGTTACAGAAATGCTTTAAACACTGGATTTCTCTGCTATTATTTTTCTTCTCTGTGCCTCTCATCCTGTCTCTGTTATTTTTATTTTAATTTTTAAACTAGAAATTCCATTTTCATTGATGCAACTTGCTTTGTGCCTGGTACTGTTGCACGAAAAGTTTTGCTCTTCATATGTCAACAGTTTGTGACAAAAGAAATCATTTCATTAGAAAACTCCTGATCGAGCTGTAATTGGCACACTTCACCCCAGAGTGGTTCTGTACAAAGGGAGTGAACACACATTGCTCTGCTCTGCTCCTTATGGTCCTCAGCTCTGATTAAAGATGCTTTGCCATCTGTGAAACAGTTGCAGCAAGAAATGTGAAGGCAACTCCATTTACATTATAATCACTTTGAGCTTAGATATTCCTTTAATGCTTGCTCTTTTGTCTCGAGATAATTTGGGAGTAAAATCCTCGGTGCAAACACATTTGGGGCAGGGCCATTTCTGAAATGTCTGCATTACTGGTCTGTGTTATTTGAGATGTCACACTAGGTGATCACGGTGCTGCCTCCTGGTCATAGGCCCTGTTTAACATTTACCATTTCCCTTACCCTTTCGAAGTGTGAAATCCAGCCTTGACACTGTGCAAGGGCTCTGTGTGGAACATCTCTTTCCCATCCCCCTTTTTTCTCTTGTGTATTTTCAGCTACCACTTACCAAAAACTCTCTGGGACAACAACATGAGTAGTGGAAATCTACTGTCCCAGAAGAGTATGCTGTTGTGGGCTCTTTTTCTCTTTTTTGAAAAACAGAACAAAAAACTAAAAAAATACCAAAAACAACATCCTTCACAAGATTTAATGACTTTGCCTCCAAGGGAGATTTGTTGAAGGAAAACCTTGTCTTGCATTTCAGAGGATAGTTTAAAAACTAACAGAAAAAGTAGAGCATTTCTGTGATGGTCTTCAGCACCTGCTCTTGTCCAGCAGATGGTGCTGAGGAAAGAAGATGTTTCTTACTGAACGAGGAGTGGATGTTATTGCTGGGTATGATTCCCCCACTGTCCAGTGCAGTCCTTACTACCTCTACTACCTACATGTCATATGGCATGAGGGAACCTCCCTCCACCATCAGCCACTGGAGATGGAAACATTCTACCTCTGTTTGCCAACCAGGTATGTAACATTCTCTGGGGAATGTTATTTCTGCACTTGATTTAGCATACAGTCCTAGAACTTCCTCTATTGTAAAACTGCCATTCCAGCTATTGGCATTTTGCAAAATGCCCTGAGAGATGGGGATTTGGACTAGACTAGCCCAGCTATATCCCCAAAAACCTTGATTTTGCCTTGCACAGATTTACCAGAAGGGCTCCTACCTTTGGCTTGCACTGACAATTATCTGGCTGTAAAATACATTGCAGGCAGAGCTGAACAAGTAGATTAAAAAATTTGAAAGCACTTGTGACATCAAGGGTTAGATTAAATCAGCAAGACAATTGAATCATATTTTCAGTGGAAGATAGCATTGCAAAATGATTAAATCTACGGGCTGTTTTAACTGCCTTATGTCCTATGGTTCAAAATATTGAGGCCAAAAATACTGGAGGCCTCTGCTGCTCAAAATGCCAATTTGAATAGTTCTCTAGGGCTATCAAGTCTCCCCTGGAAGTAAATCTTATAAAGACTTCAGTGTGATTCAAAGTTGAGGCTTGGAGTGTTTACAGATCTTATTCCATAGAGGCTGATCCATAGCTCTTGGTGGAAAGGGAGTGGGTGATGTCCCCATGTTTATTTATAAGAACTGCTATTTTATTTGTACCTCAGCCATGGTTAGTCCTAATGGTTGTTTAACTTACTGAGTTATTCAGATATCTGAACAGAGCAATCATATAAGTCCCTTTTTGTAGCTGAGGAAAAACCAATCCAGCATACAGCAGAACTGGCACTACAGGGGAAGGATCACAGCTAAGACAGTGCCATGAAGTCCCCAAGGAGACAATGGAGAAGGCAAGGAGAGGTGGCTACTGCTGATAGTGCAGGCATTTGTTTGTGAAGGATCAACCCATTTAGTCATCTTCGAGCAGGGCTTACCTGCCTGTTCTTTGCTTGCCTGGGAAAAGTAAAGGGTCAGAGTGGGGCTGTCATGTTGATTTGGGTTAGGACTCATAAACTGGTGTTCAGTTCTGTATTTCATGCAAATTGTCCCTGTAACAACAAGCAGGCCATCTGCCTTCTCTTTTTGTCACTCCCCAATCTACAGTACATAGATAAAAGTCTCTATGTTATCTCGGCAAGGACTTAAATTTAAGAGTGGCAGGATCTGCCATAGCAGCAGTAGGGAATATATTTTCTTTCAAGTTTGACTGCTGGGCATGGGGAATGGATGCTCCTGGAGAGGGAGAAAAAGATTGTCTTTTAGAAAGTAAATGCAATTAGAAAGATCTGCTGAGGAAATTATCTGATGTTTAAAGAAAAAACCAGAAATTATGCTTATTTTTTCTTTCTTTGATTCCTCTTGATTCTCTGAAAATTATTTCTTTCTGAATCAGCTGTTTACTGGGTTAGTACTATTGTCTTACTTAAAGCTTACCAGACCTTATTTGTTAATTGTTTTGCTATGGCTCTAAGTGATAACGTTGCATCCTGTGTTAATTTGACTTGGAAAGAGAAGTATGGGATAATTCCATTCTGTAATTTGCAGAATAATATATTCTCAGTATATAATCCAAATATTCAGCACCTTAATACTGAGCTCAGCATGATAAAATATTGACACATGCTATGAAACAAAGTTCAGTGAGGTGATTCTGGAGCTAGGGCTGACTGGGGAAAACTGTCCAGAGCCCCACAAATGTGGTGAGCACAGTAGTGCAGTAGATTTCTGCACTGGTAAGCTCTGCCTTGCAATTACTTCTGTGGCTGTGTCTGACCCATTTCAGGCACCATTGGTGGCTCTCTGTAGGAAAAAAGCCATGCACACAAGGAAACAACGTTGTAAAGGGGGCCTAAGGCTGGAATCTGACGTGACAGAAGCAGGGGATGGAGAGGCACTGCCCCAGGTGTGGTGTGAGCTGTGGGGCAGGATGCCTCGTGCACTGCTTTCAGTGCTGCAGTGCCCATGAGTCCTGCCCCGCCTGGAGAGCTGTGATAGGCATTTCTCCCAGAATCCAGAGTTATTGTTTTATCTGGCCAGAATCCACAGCTTGCATATAAAACCCTTGTCTTCACCTTTATGGTCAGAGCTATCCTTTGAATGTTCTGCTCACATTTGGTTAAAAGGCCGATGACACACAAAGGGAGTATTTTCTTAGCCATTAAGGTGGCTTTTCTAAAAACACCAAATATCCAGCAGTGTTTAACCATGTATACACCCAGCTGCTTGTTTGTGCAGTAAAAAATGAGTTCAGGGTTTTGATGCATGACAGAAGAGCTGTCTATATATTTCAAACTAAAATGACAAAATAACTTGTTATTTTCTTAGCACGGTCACATGGCATTAAAAATGCTCTGTGGAGGAATTATTTTAAGCTATAAAATATTCTGTTTGTTTTTTTCTGACTACTGAGATAACAGCAGAATGTTTTGTCTGCACTTATCCAGTCTTCATTAGCTGCTGGAAGATGTAAAACTGATTCAAACTTCTTGGAACTTCAGCTCAAAACAAAGATAATTTATGATACTTTGGATGGGAAGTTTCTGAGAAAGGAACTTACTTTAATAATAGGGGATTTGTTGTATTTGTGTGTTTTTTTGTTTGTTTAGGGTGGGTGATGTTTAGAATATACATTAATTGCTGTTAGTGATTGTGTTGGTTTTCTTTAGATTTATTTCCATCATTTTTGTTTGTTTAGGGTGGGTGATGTTTAGAATATACATTAATTGCTGTTAGTGATTGTGTTGGTTTTCTTTAGATTTATTTCCATCATTTTTGTTTGTTTAGGGTGGGTGATGTTTAGAATATACATTAATTGCTGTTAGTGATTGTGTTGGTTTTCTTTAGACTTATTTCCATCTATATGCTGAGACCTCTTGCTCATAGTTGAACTGTTGGTGCTATTGACCACCAGCAAGAAGACTAATTATCCTTGGTGTGATAAGACCTTGATGCCATTTAGAAATATAATTTTGTTTCACTAAATATTATATATTTGTTATATATATATTTGTTATATATATATTTGTTTCACTAAATATTATATAAACACACTAAGGCAATCAGTGGCTGAAGATTTCACAGTTTGAGTACTGCAAGGAGCAATGGATTACATTAAGCAAGCAGATAAACATTACATAGGGACAGCAGATTTTCTTTGGTTTATTTAATTTGATTTGGTTTATTTCATTTGTTTAAATATTAAGTAAGTGGTGCTCAGTAAAAATGGAAGGAGATCATTTGATTAGGAAAACAAACAACACAGGAGAGATGGAAAGGGAAGCACTGGACTGAACTCAGTAGGGAATAAAAGAGTGGGAAATAAGGCAAATAGGCACTCTAAGGGCTAAAGTGAAGTGTCAAAGTTGGAAGAAAATACATGAATTGAAAACTGTAGTAAAATTCCTGAAGACATCATGAACATATGATATTCCTGTAGGTATTGTACTGCTCAGTCTCCAGTTTCATGCCCATTTTGTTTAGAAAGACCTGTTATTGTTCTTCACAGTGTCTGCACGTGCTGGTAGAGGGTTGGGGCCAGTCCTGTGCTGCTCGAGTCATTCTCCTCTGCTGCACCAGTGCTTCCAGGCTCTTGGCAGTCTGCTCAGGTTCAAAGATCCCAGAGGGGTTTCTTATTAAATGTGAAGGACTAGACCAGCATAAAGGAACTCAAACTCCCTTCTGTAGTTCTCACTACAACTCGGGTTCTTGGTATCTGCAGCTTGCTTTGGTAAAGGAAAGCAAAGGATGCTGTGCTGTTAGGGAATAGATCTGTTTTCCATCATGTCTCGTATTTCAATGGTCACTTTCCACACTTCTTTTATTAAAACTCTGACCATGACACAATGAGCACTGGATGTACTCTTTGACATTGGTACTGGCTCAGTTAATAGGCATTCAGTGACTACCTTAATATGCATTTGAATATTTAGAGAAGTCAGTTGTTTCCTTACACTGTTTTTAGAGAGGAAAACTTAATCTGGAGCCTGGTCTCTCACATTGTTGCTTTTTAATGAAGTTGAGCCTGTGCCATCTGCTAGAAGTACTGATTATTTGGGGAGCTTTCATGTTGCTATTTACTTAAGTTGATACATAATCTATGTTTTATGCAGCCACCTTGAGGTCTTTCCTCACTCATTCCGATGAAGACAGAAGTTATCTCTTGCTGTAGTCACTGCATCATCATCATTATTCTTTTACAGCAAAAGCCAAAAGAAAAAACAGTTAAATACATTTCCTGTTATAAACCTGGAATCTCGAGCCAGTACCTTAAAATGCAAGAACAAGCCATTAAAAACTGCCTACAAACATGAAACAACTGCTTTAATTTGTTGCCAAAAACAGTTTATCAGATTAAGATAACTGACTGGCCTTCCTAATGTTTGCGCTTCAAACTTTTTTCTGGTCTGTGCTTTTACTGTGCGGGATGTCTTTGTGCCACCAGTTTCAGAGTCTGACCTTTAGTTATGAAAAATACTTATTTTTTTGTTGTTGTTGTTGTTATGAGTAGAACACAATGAAAGTATAGCTTCATTTTCACTCTGCTGCCCTTAATATAAAACCCCCACTACAGCAGATTCCCACAGTCTACGGCAGAGTAATCGAATCTGCCCTTAACTCCAGTGAAGGATGTTGAGCATTGTCCTGTTATAAAGACAGAGGGAGCTGGACAGGCTTGAGAGGTGGGTCCATGTGAACCTCATGAAGTTCAACAAGGCCAAGTGCAAAGCCTTGCATGAGAGTCAGAACAACACCAAGCACAAGGACAGGCTCGGAGGAGAATGAAGTGAGAGCAGCCCTGGAAAGAAGGACTTGGGGGTGTTTATTGATGAGAAGCTCAACAGGAACCAGCAATGTGCACTCACAGCCCTGAAAGCCAAATGTGTCCTGGGCTGCATCCAAAGCAGTGTGGGCAGCAGGTTGAGGGAGGTGATTCTGCTCCTCTGCTCTGCTCTGGTGAGACCCCACCTGCAGAGCTGCCTCCAGCCCTGGGGTCCCAGCACAGCAAAGACATGGACCTGTTGGAGATGGTCAGAGGACTGGAATACCTCTCCTATGAGAACAGGCTGAGAGAGTTGGGCTTGTCCAGCCTGGAGAAAGAAAGGCTGTGGGGAAACCTTATAGCAGCTGGAATTCCAGTACCTGAAGGGGGCCTACAAGGAAGCTGAAGAGGGACTTTCTACAAGAACATGTAGTGACAGGACAAGGAGGAATGTCTTCCAACTGAAAGAGGGTAGGTTTAGATTGGATATTAGGAAGAAATTCTTTACTGTGAGGGTGGTGCAGGAGCAGGTTGCCCAGAGAAGTTGTGGGTGCCCCATCCCTGGAATTGCTCAAGGAGAGGTAGAATGGGGCTCTGAGCAATCTTGTCTAGTGAAAGGTGTCCCTGCCCATGGCGGGGGAGTTGGAACTGGATGATCTCCAAGGTCCTTTCCAACCCAACCCATTCTATGATTCTGTGGTTTCTACTCCAGAGATTGGGCATCTTTAGTAACTGTTTAGCTACTCCTACAATGTTGTAAAAATGAATTTGTGTTTGCAGAGGGCTTGGACATGATCACACAAAAGGCTCTGAATAAGTATAATTATTAGCCAGTGTTTTACGAGGATTTATGATTAGCACGTTGCCTGTGTAAACAGTACTTGACTTAGGGTTAATACAGAGTGAGAGCTGGGCACCCTACTTCACTCTGTGCTACCTTTTTTCACTCACATTGAATCTCATCTTAGAACATTTGAGATCTTCAATTTGTTGCAGCTCAGTCTAAAACTCTCAAATGAGGCTACTTGGTTGATAAAACATTGTTTACTTAAATCTTGAAAACAGGCAGGAAAAAACCACTTTATTTCCAACAGCTGCTTTTACAAGGGTGTCTTGGCAAGAAGCAGTCATTTATTCAACAATCAGCACAAAGTTAAGAAGTTAAGGTAAACATAAAAAGTTTCTTTAGGTTCTCTAAAGCAAATATCTCAGTTTGACATATTCACGTACACTGTAGTGTACATTAAACAAACCTCTTTCTGGCTCCAATTAGCAATTCTTGGGTTTCTGAGTAGTTTTGCAGTTACTGTTTACTTCCTCATCACTGTTGTTACTTGACCACCCCAGGAATGGGCTATATGGCACATAACTCATGACAGTGACTGAGTTTTAATTACTTTGTTTGAAGACTTCTTACCCAAAGAGCCAACCCAAAATTTCTTGTGATTCTCAGTGCTCCAGTTGTCATAGTGGTCACAATTCATGTCCTTCATATTTTAGAGGAGTTATTTTAAGGCAACAAAATTCAGCAGGTAACACAGAGATACTTCCAATGACATGAGCATTGTGATGATGTGCACATCCACCTCTGTATTCCAGCTCACACTGTGAGTTGTTGCTCGCTGTATTTATTCAAGATCTGTGCAGTAGTTTTGATGGTAATAGGAACTCAGCATACCTTTCTGCTCCCAATTCTAATGGACACCAAGAAATTTCTGCTTAAATTCCTACAAGTTTGTTGGAGCTTCTCTATATGCTACTTAAACTGATTTTTTACCTCACTACTTGAGAAGAAATAAAGAGCTCTCTTTTAATACAGCTGGACAAGGGCTGAAGAGAAAGAAAAAAAAAGTAAAAAGAAAAATTAAGAAGTGTTATTTAAAAGCTTATAGTGTCAAAGAGGATTCGCTGGGTTTCAGTATTTCACAGTACATACCATGAAGGTCAGCATGTGTCTTCTTCTTTGCTTGAAACCTGTCCAACTTCCATTCAGATGCAGCTGCTTCAAATGTCTTTTGTTCATCTCATAGGTTTGAAGATCTCCAATATACTGTAGAGGAGAAGGGAGAGAACAGGAGGAACACCCTGACAAACCTAAAGGCCTTGTCACAGTTTATGACACAGTAAAAGGTACATTCTTGTGAAGGTTGTCCCAAGGATGGTGAGATCAGCAGCAGGTCCACTGGCTAACACTGCCCAGAGGAGCTATAAATAGAACCTTTTCTCTCCCTGGTGCCAGCGAGATGCTGGATTTGCGATCCTGGCATTTGCAGTTCAGCTCTGTTCAAACAGGTTCTGTGCCAAACAGTAGGTGAAAAAAGCAAGCAAGCAAGCTTCTTCAGATCTCAGCACAGGGGATGTAGAAAATCAGATGATGAATTCATTATAAGCACAGAGGCTTCGTGGCTGAAGTAAATATTACTCCCTTTCTACCTTCCTTGATAAATGAACTGGCGTCAGTGGGTGTATTACAGAGTGTTTGTGCTTTGGCTTTAGAATATTCAGACATATAGACAGAGGAAAGGAATGCACTTTTCACTCAGCCAAAGACCTATTAATTCCAGCTTTGTGTAAGCTCTCAGGATCCAGGTCTAATACACTAATAATTAAAGAATCTCATCCTTTATATTCTCTCTTTTAATAGTTTGCCTTACAATGTGTAATCTGTCGTTGTCCAAGAGAAGCAGACTTTAGCAGATAACACTTGGAGCAAAGAATCCATAGTACTGGACATAGACATATTTGGAAAATCAGCAGGCTATCTTGTCTTTGTTGAATGGAGGCACTAAAAACAAGAGGATTTTGTGTTTGGGGTTTTGTTGGTTTTGTTGCTGCTGGGGTTATTTATATCAAGTCAGAAGACCTCTGGCTTTGCTTGCTGAAAAAAAAACTCCAACCAAACAACAAACCAAACATTTTTTAAGCACATGTGCATCTGTGCATGTGACTGATTTTCAGTGGCCATTGAGAGCCTTGCATGGGAGATAATGGTCCTTACTCTTACGAGTTTACAATCCAAATGTGAGAAAAGGAACAGCAGGAAACATAACAGATGCAAGGGAAGCCCAAAGTAAGAGCAGAGCAAAAGATTCAATAAACAGCACTTCCAAAATAGCAAACATCCATCTGTTAGCAAAGCTCTGTTGCAATAGCATCTTCAGAGGAGAAAGTGAGAAGGCAAGCTAGAGATCTATTAGCTGTGTTTAAACAGCCTTTTAAGCCTTAAATTCATTCCATTTACAAGCTTAAACCCAAGACAACCTTCTTCCCTGGCCTGCTATTCATCCAGCAATCTTCTGCAGTGTTTTTCTTCAAGTATGTATTGGTTATGATGCCTTGCCCTTGCTATCAGATTTACTCTCAGTTACACCTGTGCTATTTTGTGACTCTTAAATAGGCATCAAGTGATTGCACTTAGCTTTAAAATAAACAAATTAAAAAGTTTCAAGAGACAAAAATAAGCAAAATTTAGCTTGCTTATACTAAGTTTTGACTTTTTGGGACTAGCAATAGAACACATAATATATTCAAAACCATCCATGGATGATTCAGAGCATACATGACAGATGTGCTCAGTAAATTGATGCTGTCCTGTATAAAGCTGAGGTTAGCTTCTGCTTTAGATGCAAGTGGCTTGTTAACACCTCAGAGAGAGACACAGCCTGCATGCCCTGAAAGTAGGAGAGTTGCAATTGTGAACATGCTGTTTTGCCTTCAGGAGTGGAAGGTAAGAGAAGGGAGCTATGGACAGCTGAATTTTTATTAAGGCTTTCATCACACATCAAAAACTAACCTGAGTTCTTAGAGGTAGTGATTTAGGACTTAGATGCAAATTTTCCAGCCTATCTAGATGCTGATTTTATTTCATAAAAACGGAATTTGCAATCTTGTTTTACTTCTTAAGTAATTTCCAAACCTTTTTCGACTCTGTTAGATCTTTCTGGCTTCTGCCTCGTGGCAAGGCTGTACCAGTTTCTCTGAGTTGTTGTCATTTGGGGGAACTGCTATTATATCCTAAAATATTGGTTTGAGGGTAGGGGGGAAAGGGGGAGAGGGTGTAGTAACTATTTTACTTTCCTTCTGAGCAGTAAACCAGCCTTCCTGCTTCCCATGGGTTAGAGAGCTGTACAACTTTGGGAGAGTGCTTTCAGGGTAATGAAGTTGCACCTGCAATCACAGTCCTTTAATGACAGCCAGGAGGTGATAATGGAGTGAGTCACCCAGCCCACAGTGTGTGGAGTCTGGGTACAGCCTGTTCCTGAGGTCTCCAGTAAAAGCTACTAATTCATGCCCCCAGGGACATGCTGGGGTGGATTTGACTGTTCTTAGCACCTTCTTAGTTTTCTTATGGTACCAGAGTGTGAGTCCTCAGCTTTATCTCGTCTTGTTTGGAAAATAACACTAATCAGGGTTTCCACTCTTTTGGGTCTTTTGTGCTCGTTTGTTTGATTTCTTTGTGAGGGTTGTTATTTTTGAATTTCTCTGTATTTTGGAGATTTTTAGAGCTGCTGTTTATGCTCCTGTCAGGGAGGAACAGGATACTGGTGAGCAGTCTGTGTTTAAAACTCTGCAAATTGCTTTGGGAGCTTTGAAGTAAAAAGTGATAAAAAGTAAAAAGAATCTTTAATAATAAAAATTTAGCCAGTTTCTGCCAAATTTAATGCTATTGGAGCGTGCCTCTAAGCTGACAGGAGATTTTGTTTAGGTAGGTGGTAATTTGGCTTTGATTATTATTTGGTTTTTATTATGTGTGTGGGAACTTTTCTTTAGTTTTTTCGGTGTACTTTTTTGTAGGGGATGCCATATGTTTGGAGTGGTTTTTTATTCAGTTTTTGTTTAGAGTTTGGAAATACAAGTGAGTCAGCAGATGAAGAGCAGTGCTTGAGTGTATCTTTGATTTCTATGCCCCTCCTCCAGTTAAAGAGCTTCCTGTTCTCTATTTCAGGTCTCTTTCTGAGCTTACGGGTGGACTCTGAGAAAAAATGCGCCACTAATTCTTTTATTAAAAGGCTTCTTGGAGAGTCATGCTAAGAAAGGTTATGAGCAGCTTCTGGCTGACTCACTGTCAGAAGTTACTTATACTAAGAGTCAGTAAAGGGGACAATTAATCAACATCTGTGTCCATTTTTCTAAGAAGTCATTTGTTAGGTGACAGAGCTTGGTAGGCTTGGCCAAAGAGAAATTTTGGTGCAAACAAGTGCAAGATGAGGTTCTTTAATAAGATATGGTGGTATAAATCTCTAGGAAGGCTGGTGATGTCCAGTAGTGACAACATGCTACACTTCATACGGCCTTGAACACAGTTTACAGTAGCAGATGCCTTTGGGCAAGTGATCTGTGTTTCAAGCTTTACACTTGTGTATCTCCCTCCTAAATTGTTTGTCTGATACAAGACACTGGATTAACTAAGCTACCTTTTGTTAATTAAGCAAAGGCTTGTTCTGCAGTCATGGAACATTACTTGGCATAAAGGGTAGTAGGAAAAACCCAAACAACTATTAAAGTACTGTCCAGATTATCGGAGCCTCCCCAAGAGAAAACTGTACCAATAGCGCTGTCCTTAGATTTGTTAATTGCTTTAACAACTTTTACAGGGTAGAGATTTTTAAGCATGCCAAAGGAGTGATTTATTGAAAAAGTCTGGGATACAGAAAGCCACAATTATTTCTCCTTCATAAAAGGGCAGTTTCAAACATGATCCCCCCTATTGGTTTTAAAATAATTTATCAGCATTTTGTGCTTTGATCCCACCTCTCATTTCCCAAAGAAAACTTTGCTTTGTTTGTGAACCAGTATGGCAGAGCTGTAACCAGTCAACCAGGAGTTTCATCTTCCTGTACTGCATTGCTAATGGCAGGTCCCAGTCTGAGGCACCACATACCTTCTGTTTAATCTCTGTACTTTCAATCATGGCAACAGATGTTGATAATCTTCTTTTAGCACTTTGACCTGTTTTTAGGAATAAGCAGGTGCTAAGTGAGACAAAGATAGAAGCAGCACTCACTGAGGAAGGTGTCAGCAAGTGGTGGGGGAAGACAGAAGCCCCTGGCCCCTCCTGACTTCACAATTAGGAATTTAAAAGCAGATGTAAAACTAAGATGTGTGTAAGAAGTTGCTCCATCACTAAAGCAATTGGTGATGTAGCAGACATGGAGCTTCTAAGGCACTCCATGAAACTTCTCACCCATAAAGGGGTTCCTCTTCTAATGTAGGTGGAAATGGGGAGAGGGAGGGTATGGATGATAATTTGGTTTTGGCACTTGTCTGTCACATAATCTTCCTGTCACACTAATCTTACACAAATGTAATATAAGATACCAAAGTCCAGCACAGTACCCAGAGCATCTGTGAGAAGAGGCAAATGCTGCATTGTCTGAAATAATTTTTATGCCTGTGTACTTGGTGTTGTATATCCTAACTCTCCCGAATCCTCTTCCATCCTCTCTGGAGGAATCTGTCTGCTGAAGAGCCTCCTGGTATCCCAGTCCCTTTTATCCCACCTCCTTTCAGACTTCCATGAGGCACCTTCCCTCAGCCTCCCCATGTTGGTGCCATGTCCCACCCTCTTTGGTGCCATCAGTGGCCACCCTGCCTGTGGTCTGTCTGGTTCTTAGCTCTGAACATCCTTGGTACAACCATTCTCGTGAGTGCACAGCCCCTCAGTGGTGTGTGGGATTTGAGAAGGGACCAGGGAGAGCAGCTCTGCATTTTCTTAGAAAAACATGCCTTCTGGAAGGATGTGCCTGCCAAGGTTTGAGTTCTGCAGCATGAGCTGCTCCTCGTGCTTGGCGCAGGGAGGACAAAACGTTCTGCCTGCAACCCTCCCAGTGGCCAAGGCCTAAATGCTTCCTTGTAAAGAGCATGTTTACTTTACACCAACTTAAGACAAGACTTTTGAAAACTTTATTTTGATGAAGTTGAAGGTTAGCTAGATATTTAAAGAGATACAAGGATGGTTTACTTTATCCTACCTTTAAATGTTAAGGCTAGTTGGTAGAGCAAAGGCAGTGCAGAAATTAATGGAGTGTATACATAAAATGGGAATGCTGTCAGAGCCAATTTTCTCAGGCATTGTGAGTACTGCTGACGTAAAACGAAATAATATTTTTTTCCTTGCTGTGCTCTTATGAGTGCCTGTGAACTTGTTGGAAAGTCAGAGATGAAGTTTTGGGTATGTTTTGGAGGGCATGTACAAAGAATAGGTGCGGTTGATGTCATTTTCATGTTTATAAATCAGTTAAATAGTCTTGACTTGGAGAAGTTTATTGAATCTAGTGCTATCTTTCATGTAAAATACTGTGCCTGTAGTCTACAGCTTTTAAGGATCTATTTTTTTTCTCCACTGTATATTGTAGAATTGTATTCTTTCCTAATATGGTGTTTGAGAGATGTTTTAAAAATAAATCATATTGACATCTGGATTTAATTATAAATTTCAAAGATAGGAACACATAGTTTATACAATATTTCAGCACAACGTTCATCTGAGCAGTACACAATGAAAACATTTTATTAAATTTACATTATTCAAGGAGCCCAAATACTTAGCTTTTTGAGAATTTGTATACTAATATGGAGGAAGGTCAAAACAGTTGCCTGCTGAAATCAACAACAAACTCTGTCCTCTACAGAAATAAACCTGCGGTATCGACGTAAGTAGCTTGAGCTGCAGAGCAAATGCAAATTAGCTTTCCTTTGCCATTTACTGGAAGATTTTCTGAAAGAACAACTACAGAGAGTGGTTATAGCCCTCTGTTGTTCAGCACAGTGTTGGTGAACTGCTCATCTCTGACCAGCAGCATTTCAACTTGCCATTTTTCAGCTACAAAAGCTCAGAAGGATTTCTCTCTGAGGCTCTTCGGGGTTGGATCATTGCAGGGTGACTGATATATTTGACACGGGATTTGTTTCATGACTTTCACCATAGTTTGCTTGAGAGGTAACAGAAGCTTACCCTGAGCTCTGCCGTGGTTGATATTTCATAGATTTGCCTGGAACACAGGTAGGAGATGAAGCACAGCAAATGGGTTTGTCTGGAATGATGTCCTATAATAGTATTCTTATAGCCAAATTGGTGAGATATGGACTGGGTAAATGAATGATAAGCTGAGTGGAAAACTGCCTGGACTGTTTGACTCCAAAGGTCTGACTGTCAGAGTTATGAAGGCCAGTGGATGGCCCACCACCAGCAACATCACTGAGGAGTGAAATGAGAGTCAGAATTGTATAAGATATTTATGAATTACTTGTGTGATGGGGCAGAGGGCTCTCCTGGCAAGTTTATGAGAGTATAGTGATTTATGGTGGGAGCAGCTGATATACTGGAAGACAGGGCTGCTGTCAGGGCTGCAGAGGCCTGGGGTGGAGAAATGGGGGCCGATGGGCTCCCCATGAATTCCAATAAAAGCAAGTGCAGAGTCCTGCACCTGGGGTGGAATAACAGGCTGGGAGTCAGGATAGAAAGGAGCTTTGCAGCAAAGGGCCTGGGAGTACTGATGGACAAGGTGAATGTTAGTCTGCAGTTTGCCTCTGCAGCAAAGGCAGCCAAAGGCATAGGGGGCTGTATCAGCAGAACTGTGGCCAAAAGGAAAAACCCTTCCCTTTACGTGGGGCTCTGAATCCATGTCTGGAGTGTCCTGTCCAGTTTGGGGCTCCCCAGCACAAGACTGGCATTGATGTACTGCAGTGAACAGCCACCAGAACAGCTGGGATCGGGGGGCACACAGTGTATGATGAGCAGCTCAGAGCTAGATTTGCCTGCAGCTTAAGGTCTAACAGGATAATAAACTGATAATAAACTGAAAAGGAAGTCAGGCTCATTTCAGAGGTGTGTGATGGAAGGGTGAAGGGCACAAAATACGAAAATATGGTAAGCTCCAACTTGATGCAAAAAACCCCCCAACCTTTCAACATAGGAATGGTTAGACACTGCAACATAGAGCAGGTTACAGTCTCTCTATTCTTGGCAATATTCAAAACTTGACACAACAAGACCTTGAGGAACCTGATTCAATTTTGAGCAGCAAGTTGGCTTCAGACATCCCTTCTCACCTGAATCATTTTGTGCTTAGCAGGCAGTGAAAGAAAAACAAAAAGCAAAGCTAATGCTAAAATCATGAAATTTATATAGACCAATCAGTTGATGACATTTTAAGACTTCTAATTTCCATGTGTTTCTGGTTTTGCACTGAATAGTGTGCCTCCCAAGAACTGAGTTAGTGCTACGGTGAGTTATGCTTGTCCATGGTGTCTCTTACAAGTCCTGCACAACGGAGCATGTTCCTAGTGCACAAAATTCTTAATTCATTAAATATATTTCTCTCACAAACCACCAGTTAAGGTGTTTTTGCATTACTATAGATGTTTCTCCCAATTTCCCAAGTTCCTTTGTACTTTGAACTTTATTCACCTCTTCGCAGACTGCCACCTCCTTTTTGTAGCTGTACACTCTAGACACAATACTTTATGCAAAATATTGTACTAGATTCAATACAATTTTTCTTTAGGACTGTTAAAATGATCTATGAGACCCATGTGTCATATCTCCCAAAATATACTGACATATGGGAATTTTCCAATACTATAGTCTCCAGGGTACCTCTAATGACTTCCTGAATGTAATCCAATATATTCCAGGATGCTGAAGCATAATTTGTCTTCCTAATGTTACTACTTCCAATATTTACCAATGGTTCATCCGTATGAACCTAAAATGCAGATGAATAAAAATATACAAGAAGAGAAAGAAAGATGGGAATGGTGAAAAAACACATTCCTTCACCAATTTCTTGAAAGAAACCAATGAGACTGAGGAAGCAAGGCATTGAATCAGACATCTGGAAAAGGTGAAGATGGAACAGCTGGAAGTGCAGGTATAGAATTCTATTGTCTTGAAAGAGGATTTGTCTGGCTAAATTAGGAAGAAAGACATGGGAAGGCAAAAACATACAAAGAATGTATGAAAGTAGCCTGATCACGGAAACTTGATGAAGCTGGAGAAGGAGGAGTACATGTTAGGCTAAGTGGAATTCAGCTGGAGTCGACCTAGTGATGGGAAAGAGCAGCAAAAATTATTATTGAAACCTAGAAGGCACAAGAATAATCATGCAGACAAAAGCAGCTTGCTAATTTTAAATACTGTGGTCAATAGTGGGTTTTTTTCTCTTTCTTACATGTTGGTGAAAATACAGTTATTCTAGCAATTTCAGTGTCATAAAACCTTGACAAAAATCAGTGTAAAGACCCAGGAAACTGTATAAATAGTGACAACCATATCTCTGAGACTGCTGCTGCAGAGATGCATCAGGCACTTTCACTGAAACATTAAACTGTGTTTACTGTGATATAGATCAACATAGTAGACTAAATTATTTTCCATAGCAAATTAAGAATGTGAATAATCTTTAATTTCTATAGATACCAGATTGACTTTTATTATTCTGAAGAATCAGAGTGGAAATTTTAGGTTAACTGATTCTTAATCTGTTCTTATCCCACTGATTTACTTCAGAAAACTTGATTTTTGACTCTTCATTGGATGGACGTCTCGTGTTCAAACTGATAGCGAAAGCAATTGTTTCCTTTCATCCAGTCAAAATGACCAGCCAGTGACAGAGAGGAGTGGGTGGAGTGGGAAGAACACATCTCAAGGGGTAGTTCAGTGGAAGGTATCCCAATGGATAGGTGAGGCTCAAGTGCATGTTTCTTTCTTGATTTAAAAGAAAGGACAAAGCTCCAAGAAATAACAAGGGAGCTCTTTAGACAAAATTACCACAAGAACAGATCTAAGGTCAGATCACTGTAGTTGCTCTGGGCTGCACTTGTTTTCACAGACAGCAAAGCTACTGAGATATTAATAAATCTTTCAATACCAAAGTCCTCTTCATGTTTCCAGTGACTGAATACTTACTCTGCAAACTTACCAAGGCAAATCCTTCAAAAGACAACTAAATTTGTTGTCTTATTTGCATAGGTCATGGTTTGGTTTTGAGTTTGTTCTTTTCTTGTATTCAAATATCTAATGAGATATTAAGATCTAATAAGTTCATAGCTCAAATTTCTTTAGCAACTGGATATGGACTGGAGAGTTGTCAAATGAGTTTCCATCTTAATTATAGCACCACATCTGCACTCCTGAAATTGAGATTGTTGGCTGCATCTTCAGTGACTGGAAGGAGTTTTGTTATACCCAGTCGCATCTGAAGGTCAGTCTGCACCTGAAGTAATGTTCTTAGCTATTCAGAAGGTAAAAATATTTCAGTCAAGCTTAACCTTTCCCTGCATTAAGTGCATGAAGCTAATACATCACAAAGTTTTAAAAATTCATTTCCATTAGGCTTCCCTGTATGCAGGACCCAAAAATGATAGTTAGGATCTTTGGAAAAATACTACCCTGTAGCCTATAAATAATTTAAAAATTTAAAATCTAATAAAGGAGAAAAACCCTTGACTGAAAGCATGGTAGTTGCCTCTTTTATTTTTGTTTGCATCTCTGGTAAGCTGCAGCAGGACTAAACCAAATAAACTTCAGGGGCAATTTCTCGCCCTGAATTTCCAATATCAAAATTGCAAGTGTCTAATTAAAATGCTTCTTAGAAATGGATTCTATATTTCTATTTGATAAAGAACCATCTTTATTCAGTATAATATAAGTTTAACTTTCTAGGAATTAAACATTAGTAATCTCTTTTTTTTTTTTAATCACAACAATGAAGAAATTATTTGGAGACTCCAATTTGTATCCCATTTACTCTTTAGCTGTTTCTGTTTGTATTGTGAAATATTTTAATGATTCTACTGAGCCTTTTGGAGGATATTTGCGGTCTCTCCATGACATTAAAAGACTTGTCTGGAGATGTCAAAGGCTCACATGCATCTGACTTTTATGTCAGCTTCTATATACTTTGATTATACAAAGCTATGAAAGAAAAAAAAAAGGGGATTCCACAGATTTGTTAATTTTGCAATGCTATTTCTGCTGGCAGCAGAAGGATGTCTTTATTTTCTTGCTGAAATGTTTGCACACTCTTTTGTTGAGGAGCTTGGGGTAATAGAAATGACACAGTGAGGATAGGTTCCCTATCAAACCCGTTATTTTCATTGCTAAGCAGACTGCTTTTTAATTTCTATAATGATCACACTCTCTTCAAAAAAGCAAGAAAGCAGTAAAAACACCTACCAAGGCAGGAATAAAGGTCTTGCTCTACCTGTTGTTTATTTCACAGTTCTTTGAAAAAAAATCAGTCTTAACTCACGTGCACCCTTCTTTAATCCAAAGTTTTCAGAAGAACAACAGATACCCTGCTATGTGGTGTGATGGTTTCCATTCAGTGTGACTCCTTCCAGTTTGCCTGGAAAGAGGGATCAGTACAGGATGAAACAACAAAACTAAAAAATGAAACAACAAAACTGAGGTCATTGCTAGTATGAGTACAGAGGCCAAAGAGCAGGAGCAGACTAAGAGCGTGCTTTGGGTGTTTTTCCAAAGATGCCAAATAGACATGCCCCACCCTGGACAGTTCAAAAAATTAACTATAGATCTTGGAGGAAAAGTGGAAAAAAAAAAGTGTCTTCTGGGTGCAAAAATGTTTTAAGTTCCCAAGTCATACTGAGTTTACAGCCATTTGCAAGGTTGTAGCTACACTGGTCCTTCAGAAGGAATACACCATGCTGCCAAGAGCCACTTTAAAACCATTAAACATAAGTAAAACTGTCAAGCCCATTTCTTCTGCTTCTGTCCCTTCCGTAATAAGCAAGAAAAAAAAAACATTTGTTTTTAAGATACTCACTTGCTTCCTTTGTTGCTGAGATGTTTTGCTGTAGCTGAGGAGCTCTGCTGCTGTTACAGTCCTGTGCATTTCATTTTCCAGAGTGGAAAAAAACCCCTAGCATAGTGACCAAGACAATCTACTTTGGGTTGACTGCAGCAAGTTTGCAGTCCAGGTTTAAGACCCAAAAGTATTGTTTAAAATATTGTTCCTTCTGGAAAGCTTTAATAACTCAAACCTTCCTTCCAGCCTCCTTTTTTTAAATTTTTTTTTGTTTTATGTTGGTTTTTTTTGTGGTTTCCCACACATCCATCTTGATATACTTCCCATGAGTAGGAATGTAAGATCTGTGGAAGCTGCACTCTTCTCTCCTGCTGAGCACAGCATTCTGTCCTTTCCCTAATGCATTCACTGAGCATCCCTGGTATTTTGCAAGCTCACAAAAGAGGTATGAGAGTAGCAAAGTTGAGACCAGAATCCTCAGCACAGCTTCCCTAGGACAGACATTCAGTCATGGCTTCTAAAACTGTGTATTATTGGAGTTTCTTAAAATCACAGAATGTTGGGGGAACTAATATGGCTGTTAATGATCCCAGCAACAGCAGATTTCACTTTCTGCAGGGTTTTTTTTCTTCATAGTTTTTTTTTTCTCTGTATCAATACAGCTGAGCTTTTATATTATACGGAACTCTCTTTTCCTCGATGCACCTTTTTTTTTTTTTTT